>NW_027103336.1:324209-468021 GCF_902728285.1 Clytia hemisphaerica
TATGAGAGTAGATAATTTACAAACTGTTTCAAGGTTAAGTTCAATTGCTAGTTTTTTATCAAATTTTATAAGATATATTTTATCAAAGATATTGTACTAATTTTATCACTCTCCTTCTAGACTGGAACTTGCTTTCGTCGTAGCTATAGACTTCACAGCATCAAATGGGGATCCAAGAACACCTCAATCACTCCATTATAGTTCACCGAACAAACCAAGTGATTATGTGCAAGCTCTGCAAGCTCTCGGTGGTGTCATTGAGGATTATGATACGTGAGTAGAGATACTAGAGTATTAAGAAAACTTAATTTTTGCAAGAACTTATTATTGTAGATAAAAAAGCATTAGAAAAATTGTATTTCACGGTGGAATCAATTTTCACGGTTGTGCCCTGCTTTGGACATATTTCTTTCATTTTTCCTGGAGATTTTTCAATGATTGTGATAAAAATGACCAAATTTGTAATTTGCGGATTCTAATTTTTGCAGTTTTGCAATAGTTCCAGCGAAAATTAGTTCCCTTAAGGTATAAAACACAGCATCAAAGTTTTTTATTAATATCCTTTAACCTTTGATTACCGCTAAATTTAGATTTAATAAATGGAATGTATTTTTAATTCTTCATTTTAGGGATAAATTGTTTCCTGCTTATGGTTTCGGTGCAAAACTACCACCTAATTGGAATGTCTCCCATGAATTTGCACTGGTAAGATGATATTGTTTTCTTGTGCATTATTCAGTTTGTTTTATAATAGTTTATATTTTAGTTTTTTAAATATTTTCAACCTCTTTAAACAATTTTTAGAACTTCAACCCAGCAAATCCTCACTGCCATGGTATAGACGGTGTTATTGCAGCTTATTACAATTCGATCGCAAATGTCCAGCTTTATGGTTAGTGTGATATCATTATTTAGTATACTTTTTGTATTATTATTTTTTTCCGGGATCGTATAGAGATAGAATCAACTCAACATAACTACTGTGTATCCTCTTTCAACTCGAACCTCTGTAACTCGAAGTTCTACTAATAAACTCGAACTCGAAATTTGCTAGTCCCTTCAGTTAACAATGCCTTATAAACCTTACTCCATGATTCGAAATTCCCTTAACTTGAACATATATGTATTCCTTGTACGCGTGTTAAAGTCATGAAGGCTTCACTGTATCTCTTTAGTATATATAGGCTTTTCCGTCTCAGAATCCTGCATAATTCACCAAAATTTCAAGAATATGTGCTAATTGCTATGTAGAAACTATTTTCTGTCTCAGACAAAATCCTTACTTTGAACACTTAAGTATTCTAATTCTTGTAAACAATGTTCTTATTGTTTTTTCTTTAGGTCCAACAAACTTTTCACCAGTCATAAACAGTGCATCCAGGTAACTTTTTTATTCATGGCTTGTTGTAGTTCCCTTCGCATCAACAATTAATGCTTACTGATAGCGTCCATCAATAACGTAAATAAAGCCTGGGATACACGAGGACGAGGTTGGTGCATTGATTTTCCATAGTATCAAAGTTCTGAACATACTGACTTTTTCATAATCATCTGAAATGACCATTATTTTTATTATTTTGTTTTTAGTATTGCAAGACAATCCATGCGACAAGGCATCACTCAGTAAGTGAACTAATTAATGAAAATCAATATTTTTCTTATCAGCGTATAGAGTTCTTTATCGTCTCGCACGGATTTCCGTTTCAGCTAAGAATATAAAGAGGCTTTTTTCGTCTTAAAATTTCAAGAATCTGGCTTATTTAATATTAATATAATTTACTTTTAAACTTGCGTCATTTGATTATATCAATACAAAACAGCAAACTGATTTCAACTCAAATTTTCATTTTTCTTTTTACAAACTCACTCTAAAGACATTTTGATTTTCTTTTTACCCTATAGATACTTCATTCTTCTGATCATAACAGATGGTATCATTACAGATATGGAACGAACGAAAGAAGCTATCGTAGAGGTGGGTATCAATTTAATCAGTGTCGTAGCTACCGGGGGCAAGATTGTTTTCTATTTCTCCAAATAAAATTTCATTTTAAGTGCATTTTCACGATTTCACGATTTCACGATTCGCCTCCCTTTTACAAAATGCCTTTTCCTCAAAGAAATTTACACCAGTGTTTGAGGTATTGGAAAATTCCAGGGGTCAATAGATCTTTTCATAAATTACGTCACGAACATCACTTGCCCCGTTTTAAAATTACTGCCACGGTGATTAACTCCCAGTGGATTTTATTACAACGACTTTCTATTCATAAAAAAAATCATTTAATGTCCCATGAAAATTGCTTGAATACGAGGCAAGTGATGTTCGTGACGTAATTTATGAAAAGGTCTATGAGAACCAAAGATGGGGGATATCGACATAAATCCAGAGAGGTCAGCCTTCTAGAAACCATCTCCCCGGTGTTCTTGAAACAGATTCCTGGAATACTTAGCTCACTGAGTAATTTCGACGGTGATTGGCTCATAATGAAAAATGATTTATTTATTTTAATTTCTTTTTCTCATGACAGGCAGCCAAGCTCCCGATGTCAATCATTATCGTAGGAGTTGGAAATGCTGACTTTGATGGTATGTTTTCTCTTATTATATTTGTAAAAGCATGCAAACATTACAAAACCTATGACACAAAGCCGGAAGACTAGCTTTCACCCACTGAACCCATCTTTCTTTCTTGTACAACATTGTTCTGAAGGGAGAAGGAAGTATGGCTTTGACCTGGAGCTGCTTTCGGTTGGACTTAACTCACTGAACCCATTACAGATATGGAGTGAAGGTCTATATTTTAACTAAACTGCTAGAATAATGCCATTTTTTACTTTTCTAGCGATGGAAGTTTTGGACGGTGATGATGTCCGCCTGACGGATTGTCGCGGAAGAGTTGCTGAGCGAGATATCGTGCAGGTAAGAAGGTTAAATAAACTCAATCGTATGATATACTCCCTGAAGAAAGTGATATAGAAGTCTGTTATTGAATTTTCTGATGTTCAGTTCTGATATTTTCACGTTATATTTCGTAGTTCGTTCCGTTTCGCGATTACATGAAGAACAGTACGTACGATCCAATGAGCGGCGTACGTCTTGCGAAAGACGTCCTTCACGAACTTCCTGATCAACTTGTTGAGTCTATGGAGAAACATGGCGTCAAACCCAACCCACCGCCACCCGCTTACAGCCCCTGAGTGGAGAACTAAAGAGTTGACGTGGTAAACGTATTATATCGTGTATCAGTTGGTCAATGAACCAGTGCGAGATGAGATCTCATCTTTCAGTCGCGGATGGCAAGAACAGGAGGATTTCTGAATTCAGGGCACGACAATATTTACATAACTTGCTCGAAACTTTCTTCGAAACAGCTCAGGATAAAATGAAGTTGATTCTCGATTTCACATTTTGACAGCTTGATCATGGTGTGTTCAGTCCTTGGTGACAATGACATTTTAAGTCATCTCTATTATAAACCAAATTAAACTGGACTTTCCACGAAGCGCAGCTTTCATTGATTTTTATTTACTTTTTACTGCATTTTTCCTTTTCTAACCTTTTTCGTTTAGATGAAATCTAGATAATTTGAGATTATATTAATTTTTGCCTCTTTTTTTCAGAGATATTTTAATTTTTGATATAACATTATTTTCAGAAATGAAATGTTTTTGTATGATAATACCTGTAGATATTTTATATAAAAGATTTATTTGTAACATATTATAGCACTCTGTACTGTTAAGTTTTTAACATTTATTATATACTTCTTATTTTGTACTGCTTTAAGATTTTATGTAATATTTGTATGATATTATTATTGTTATACCAAATAAAGTGGGGTTAGGTAAAATGATATTTTGATTTTCTGCAAATATTGTACGTGTCTTTTGCTTATGTATGTATCTATTTTTATCTTTCCAGTAAAATAATAAAACCGAAAAAAAAAAAAACAATAAAAATGTCAATATACAATCCATCACAACAACAACAACAACCCTATGGTCAACCGCCACCTGGTCAGCAGCAAGCACCCTACCCTGGAAGTGGTGGTGGCGGTCAGGCTCCCTACCCTGGAGGAGGTGGTGGCGGTCAAGCTTCCTACCCTGGACAACAAGCAGTACCTGGTCAACAGATGGGCTACCAACAACCCGGTCCTGGTCAACCTCCACCACAACAGACCCAAATGCAAATGAATTACAGACCACACGTTCAGCCTGTTGGACCTCCATTATCCAAAATTGAAATCACAATCGCTTGCAAGTAGGGAGTGTTTCATTTGCTCTAGTAGAATAATTCAGTGATGAAAGTTCTGGCGTCTCAGCGAAGTATATAAAAAAAGCTTTTCCCTTTCAAAACTCTTTACAATTCACCAAAATTTCAAGACCTTGCTTTGATCACTGAATAATGAACACAATAATTTCTTTTCGATTTTTAGCTCAGGAGAGCTAACGAGTTCTCATACTCAAGTTTGAACTTCTTGACAATATAATTAGTGTTAATCCTAGAGCAGCTGATGATGTTTTAGCGCTTTAATTTGTTATGTTATATTATGGTGTTTCACCATTTTGTGTTTCAGGAACCTGTTAGATCTCGATGTCTTTTCCAAATCTGATCCATGTAAGTTTTAGTATAGTATATTCACACTTTCACATTTTCATTGAAGATTTCTTTTATTTTAATGTCGCGTCGAAATTTGACCCTCTTTAAATTCCATTTAATATTTTTTATTGCAGTTGTCATCGTTTCCATGATGCAAGGGCAATGGGTCAAGGTGCGTTCGAAGAAGTTTTCAATCTTTAGCGAGATTATGTAACTGGAATTCTCTACGGCTACGGCTAAAGTGGCGAGGGAAATGGCGAGTAAGGCAAGTAATGGCGGGTGAAAGCAAGTTCAATATTTGACATACGGCATTATGTCGACTTTACTTATACGGAGTTTTGGTGTTTTTCCCGTACAGAGCAAAGTAGACAACGACATGTCGCCTTTGGTGACGACCCGTACGGGCAGCCCCGCAACCGTAGCCGTAGAATATCTCCGATACATAATCTCGCTTTTCCTTTCATTTATCCTCGCAATGCTTAGTAGGTAATCAAGATTTCCCCGCGTCCAACATGAACCCGTTATTTGGGCGAGGTCAGTATTGATCACCAATGACCCGAAAACGATGGTCTTTGGATTGCTTGAGTTGAACTGAAACAATTTACCTTTATTGCAGTGAAATTTGAATTGCGTAATAGCCGGCGGAATAACCTGGTGGAATATATTTATAAAATCCAGAGCCAAAAACCTTTATACAGAAGATTTTGGGCAAAAGAAGTAACTTAAATGTTAATGTAAAAACCTTCCGAAGTTTTAAGTATGTATAGGTGAAGGAAATCAATGATATGGTTGGGAACCAAGATTCTTGACATTTTCTTTCTCTCTCAGATTGGTCAAACGGAGGTGATGAAGAATGAATTAAATCCAACTTTCGTCAAATCTTTCACTGTCGATTATTATTTCGAGGAACAACAAATGATCAAGTTTGAAGTTTATGATGAAGACAGCTCCTCCAATAACGTCAAAAATCACGTTCGTTTATTGTTTCATTGTTACTTCAAAAGCATTTTTCACATTTGCGTACATTAAAGGAAGAAATTTTGGCGGAAAGAAAATTTGGTGGATTTAGCGGTTTTGGCCAAAATCCGCCAAATTAAGTTCCCGCCTAATTTAATTTTTCCGGCCATCCGCCAAATTAAAGTTTTCTCAAATTTTGCTCGGATTTTTGCTATTTAGGTCATAAAAGGGGCTATTTTGCACATTTTCACCTTAATTTTAATCCTTGAATCTCATCATCCGCCAAATTGAATTCCCGCCAAAATTAATTTTTCTGCCCATCCGCCTAATTAAATTCCCGCCAAAATTTCTTCCGTTAATGTACTTTCCGATTCTGTCAAAGTTTGGAGATAAATCACCCGGCAAGCGAGGGGTGCGTCTGGAATCTGTTGATTGATACAAGACTTAGTACAGTGAAGTTTCCATAACATGCACGAGGAAAACAAATTTGTTCGAGTTAAGGAAGTTTTGAATTTCCTTTGTCCCTATATTATTTTAAGTTTCTCTTTTTTTAGCTTTTCTGCAATTGTAAACGGCTGAAAAGGTTGAAAAAGAGCTTTGGATAAAGATCAACCCGACGCACGAAAGCAATTTTTCTAACTAATTGCAACTTCTACGTTTTTATGTTCTTACGATTTTTTAGGACTTTCTGGGATGTTTTGTGACGTCATTAGGTTCGATCGTTGGAGAACATGGCGGAAAAGTTGAACACCCTTTACAGTGAGTTGGCCTACTCTTAAAATCTTCGGTTTTCTTAGCTACGATTTTCTGGACACCCTTTCTGAATTCTTATACCTCTAAACTTAACGAAACGTCACTTTCATCCCTTACTTCTTCGTTTTCAGAACACCCAGCACAAAGGACAAAGAAAGGTCAGTCCTTATTCACTTTCTGCATGTTTTTAGTTAAGTGTAACAAGGGTGTCCAGACGATTTAGTTTTCAATTAGATGCATGTTATCTGGGCACCCACGATGAACCTCATTTTTATTCGATTATATATTTGTTGATTTTTGAACCAAAGCTTTCACTTTTGTTGTCTTCAGGAATACAAATTACAAGAAGAAAAGTGCCGGTACCATTATCAGTAAGTGAAGCTTTGTATTATGCTATGCATCAGAAAATCAAGTTTTGTTTCGTAAATCTGACCATATTTTCCCAGAAAATGGATTTTCTCTGCACTGTAAAGGTCCGATTTCAAAGGACCTAATTTTGGGCCGCACGTATGGTCGTTTTTGAATCAAGTGCCCCCCCCCCCGGGGGTTTCGTAGAAAATTTATGGCATTACATTTTATTACTTTTACTGTATTGAACTTGCCAAGTAAATGTTCGTCAACCTATCCTCATTTTTAGTTCGAAGTGAGGAAGTTGGAAACAGCACTGTAAGTTTTGTTTGTATCAAATGAAGTATGAATGGTATTGATACCTAATAAGTATTAATAATTATTAATATTTATAGCTCTTAATTCATACACTATTTCAAAAATGAAATCTGACAGATCTAAACTCTTTTTCTAAGTCCCTGGATCTCTATATAGACGCTTTTTTTTTATAAGAATAGTGTACTTTGGTTGAGGGTGAGCATTATTCTTATTTTTCTATTGTTTTAAACAATAGGACTATTGTTTTAAACCCGAAATTTCACCCTGATATTCTTATAGAAGTTATTCTTATAAAAGAAAAAGCGTGTATGTAAGAATCGGTATATCAGAAACTAGTTCTAAAATATAGTTCTATCATTAGTAGATAGGCTTTAACAGACCACAATTCGATTCTACTGACGACAGTAATTTCCTCTTTCTTTAGGATGAGCTTCTCATTTCACTATGTGGCAAGAATTTGGACAAGAAAGATTTCTTCGGGAAATCTGATCCATATCTAATATTTGAGAAATGCAACGAAGACAACTCGTAAGAATTCAAACTTTCTCATAAACATTATCTCCTCATAATGGTCTCAGCTCCCTTACTTTTTACGTCAATTTTAAGTCGTCGTATGGTAGAAAATATCAATGCCTATCACCACAAATATTCCGTGTGGTCTAGTGGTTAGGATTTCTGATCACCCAGGCAGTCGGGGTTCGATTCCCCGCACGGGAGTACCACTTTTTTCATGTTGCGAATAAAACAGATCTCGCACAAATATTATCCTGTGACTATTACATATTATCAATTAGCAACTATGGATTAAAAATGGCTCCAGTCTACCATATGTAGCTGCTTAAGCACATTCTTTTTCTTTTTTCAGCTTCACCAAAGTGCACAAAACCGAAATCATCACACAGAATTTGAATCCTGCATGGAAACCCTTTCGTATTGCTGTTCGTACACTTTGCAATGGTGATCTTCAAAGGTGAGCCACTCACTAATCAAGTATTCATAGCTTTCAGGTCTAGTTTTTTTACTATCGCTAGGTATATAATAAGAAGATGTACACTGTATTACATATGAAAGTTCTTGGATAATGATTCCTCTTAAACCCTATCTTCCCCGCGGATGTAATGGTCTAGTGGGGCAACACATTGGGCACATGGGACAGATAAGGTTAAAGAAAATTTGAAGGATAATTCATTCACAGTTGGTTACACCAATTAGCTAGTGTTTTGATCTTTTTTCTTTTTTTTCTTTTCTAGAACAATTCGAGTCTCGTGCTTTGATTGGGATAACGATGGAAGGTAATTTAAGTTTTTACAGTAGTGATATTTATTAAGCTCTTTAAATCTGCCATTTCAATGTATTAAATGTTTTACTATCGAGACAGATCGGGGGAAAGAGTAGACTGACACGCCAGTCGGAATTGCATGATATCACGCGGGAAAGTGAGCGTAAGAGTTAAGTAAGCGTAGAAAGAACATTTGTCGGTAGGAGGAGTTTTGTTACGTAGCTTCTACTGTTGCATATGCCCGCCGCCCTTATGCTCCCGCCCTCTGACATGATTAATTAACAGACTGCTAGTCTAGGGAATGAGTCTAACATTGTCTTTCTTTTTTACAGTTCTGACTTTATCGGTAGTTTTGAAACATCAGCAAAAGAACTCATTGATTACAAAGCCAACAATCGATACACTTACGAGGTTGGTATTTTTTATTTTTTTTGACGAACTTTTCTTCAATTTAAATGATTAGGACCTATTTAAAAATGTTATTTAATTGGATATATGGATGTGTACCTTATTACACTTATACAACTACGCAAGTATTTAACGCGGGTAGAAAGAGTAAAAGGAAAGGCAGTGTTTTTGAAAATTACCGTGGCACAGATTTTGTTAAACTGTTTTAAATAGCACGAGTGTTAGCATTTGTGTTTAAAACATCACAAGTTAGTTTTACGAATTTTCACCATAATTATTAGGCGAATCAAAGACCTTATTTGATACCGTAGTCTTGATGGCTTGAGTGTTTTTCCGGTGACATTTCAATATATCACTTGGTTTTGTGTACGCACATTCGAAAATTTGAAATTTTGGAGGGCTTATTTATAATGGTCGGTTTTATGGTAATTCCCTTTCCGATTTTAGCTTATCAATGCCAAGAAGAAAGCTAAAAGCAAAAAGTATAAAAACTCAGGAACGGTGAGTTTCATTATAACGTTATTGGTTGCACAAAAACATCTTTCAGGAAGCCAAATTTTCCCATCAGTAACCTGGGTAGAATACTTCAACCAGTGGAGGTGAAATGGAGCGGCTAAGTAAGTAAGTCTGCGACTGCAATCAGAGGCCATTCGAAGGCTCTGCTTTCAATAGCTATCTATCCAAAAGTAGGGTTTTAGGTTTCTCCCTGGATTGCTCCACTTACCCTTGATCTATTCCTTAATTGCTGAGTATCGTTGAAAGGCATCGAGTACCATTCTTTTACTAAGTGTGATGTCTTTGGTATGACCCGGCTGAAGATTGAACCATAGCCGGATGTTCAACGACTGCACTAAGGTCGCTGACGATGATAAAATCATGTGCCTTAGATGGGCGATTCAAATTCAGATTCAAATTTAATAATTTACAGCTCACAAATTATAGGTATATAAATATAATTATAGGGTCTGGTGAAACAGAAGTTTTTTCTGTATTGAACACGTGTGACAGAGAACATTCTATCTACACAAAGCTAACTTTGATTGTTTATTTTGTAGATACATCTTGAGCAATGTACAGTGGAAAAGAAACCTTCGTTCGTCGAGTTGATGTCCAAAGGGTAAGTTACTTTGGGGTTTGTTTAATTTTTAAATCTACCAAGTAAAGACTCCATTGGTGTGAATTAATTACCAACAGCAGGTCATGGAGTCAGTCACATTAAAACTGCTTTCCATGTGGAAAACTGCTTGGTTTTTAGGCTGGGACCCATGGGGACGTTTCCCTTGTCTTTTTGTCCTACGGGAAATTAGTTTTTCAAACCAAGTTTTTCTTTGAGAATGTCAAAAATAAATTCAGCCCCTTGAGATTTAACCTGAAAATGTTGCCGAGATTATTTTGAGCATTTTGTGATTATTTGATTTTAGAATCGAATTGAATTTCATAGTGGCCATCGACTTCACTGCGTCGAACGGTAAGTGACATTCAATTATAATTCGTTGATTAATGAGATCGATTTCCGATCTTAATTAATTGGTGGTCGCTGTTTTCTTAATTAGCCTTCTATTGTGATTTTTTAAATGCTGACACAAGAGTTAACCTTGAAATTGAGTCTCCTATCCTGAATATAAAAAATAAATGAATATAAAACTGATTATCAAAAGAGTAAACTAAACGGATCTGCTTTTAGGAATACTGAAATTCCTTTAAAATCAACCTCTTAAACTTTCATTGAGCAATTTCAATTTCAATCTCCCATCATTTGCTTGATACACAGCATTTTTAAACAAAAAAAAAGAACAACCCCTCCTGTGCCGCGCGAGCACAAATTTTGAGAAATTGTTTTGTTTATTCTGCTTTGTCAAAGCTGTCTGTCTGTCTTTCTACATCATATTTGAGTCTCCATACCTAGAAATTACGAGATATAGAGTAAGGATTATAAGGCATTATTAACTGAAGGGACCAGCAAACTTGTTCGAGATGAGAATTAATATATTTAAATAGCAATGAATTAAATTTACCATTCTTTCAGGTGAACCAAACAGACCAGACTCTTTACATTATAACACGCAAAACCAACCAAGTCAATACGTACAAGCTCTCGATGCGATCGGTGGCGTGCTGGAAGACTATGACACGTAAGAACTTCTCCATCTATCATTAAAACGTCAATCGGACGTCCCTAACGTTCATAAAACTTACAAATAGCGTTTTCTACCAGCGTAGCGCTTTTACTTAAATTTTCTTGTTTTCTCGTTTCTATTTCGTTGGGGTTTTCCAGAAAAAATCGATGCACCCCTTGTTAATGAGTTTAATATTTAATGAGTTCCTTTTTTGTTGGAAGGTTCTGAAATGCAGTGGAATTCCATAGGGGTATGATCCTAAAATTGCCTGGGATTCCAAGGGAGTCACAAGGTTGTCAAACAATACCTAGGTTGTAATGGCACTTCATTGATATGAATAATAATTTTCTTGATAAGCAGTATAATGTTTTTGATTTGTTTTAGGGATAAACGATTCCCAGCGTACGGTTTCGGTGCCAAAATTCCACCTTCTCAAACGGTGTTGCATGATTTCGCATTGGTAAGTGACTTTTTCATATGACCCTTTTTATTAGTCTGATTATTGATCACAAATACGTAAAAAATAGTCCCAAATCAATAGTGTTAAAAGTTGACCCGCCTCTCCCGGCACAGTAAAGTATATAAAGAGTTTTTTCCGTCTTAAAATTCTGCATTTTCCACCAAAAGTTCAAGAATTTTGTGTTAATTTTCTCTCTGAAGCTCCTCGCTTTTAGTCGAGTGAGTGTTTAGTCACTTTACTTCGAAAAGGGGAATCCATGACCCAACTCATTCAAATGATTGTTTGTTCGTTAAGGCTTACCCCTCCTTGCTCATACCGTTGAAAGTATGATTGCTTCCTTCTATTTCAGAATTTCAATCCGCAAAATCCATTTTGTCAAGGCGTTCAAAACATCATTGGGGCGTACTATCATTCAATCAGAAGTGTCCAACTCTATGGTAAACACCCATTTTTTCGATCTTTCTTTTTTTGAACTATTATAATTAACTTCGATTCATGAAATATTGAGGGACTCGTCTCAAATCAAATAGAATGATAAAAAATATAAATTGTGCAAATGTAAAAACGCGATGCCGTGATGTTGAGGTGTCTTGGTACAATTACTTTAGGCATACAAACTTTCGCGAGCGAAAACTTTCGCGAGTTCGAGAAATTTGCGGAATTCACGACATTTACTTTCGCGAATTTGAGGAAAAAATGTTTTTCGCCAGCATAAACTTTCGCGAATCGTAGGACAAAAATGAGTATTTTCGAATAAAAATTGCCTTAAAAGTGAAAAATATTCCTCAAATCCGAAAGCATTAAAGGATAATAATATGCCGAAAAATTAATATTTATTACGATTATTATTATTATGTTTAGAATTTTCAAAGACATTTACTTTCGCGAAAAAGGCAAAAGTTCGCGAAAATTGCGAAAGTTTCTGCTCGCGAAAGTTTGTACGCCAAAAGTACCTTACTGGAATCAAGGATGACATCATACCTTTCTTCCTTTCGAGCGTGAAAAACACTTTTCAGTTGAGGGGGTTATAGTTCGAATTAGAAGGAGTTGTCTGTATAGTGACCACGCCACAAAGCCAGGCATATCTCCCCACACTCTTGTATGGCATGAGTTGACCCGGGCGAAGGTACAATCACTTACCAAGTCATATCATTATATCAATTAAACCATACATTTACAGGTCCAACGAATTTCTCGCCGGTCATCAACAACACAATAAGGTAAAAAAAACATTTCATTCTTAAAATTAATTTTCATTGAGTGCACTAATAATCAATCTCAATCAAGATAGATGCTCAATTATTTTAACACTGGCAATCTTTGGGAAATTTGTTGATTTGAGAATGCTCTCGAAATTACTATAACCGTCAAATTAAATACCCTTAAAATATCACCGCAATCCAGAAGATTAGACTCCCTTCTTCTATTTTTGGTTCATGGAACCAATTGAAATGATCAGTAACAAAATAAATGTATTTCTGGTTTTTAGAATCGCTCAACAAAATCCACAAGGAAAACAGTATGTATATTTTATCACCTTTGAAATCAATAACCAACTCTTTCTACTGTCTGTCGCATCGATCATCACTTATCAACCCTTAACATGGCTTTTGAGGGGTCTGGTAATGAAATGACGCCAGAATTCTTTGTCTATGATAATGCCAATGCAAAAGTTTCAGACATTTTGACGCCAACTCTCGCTTTAAAAGGATAGGTGTATATAACATCCAGCTTGCGTACTTTCAACGAATCCTAAGTCCGTCTTTTGACCCCTACACAAATAAACTCCTTCCTTCCTCAGATATTTCGTGTTGATGATCTTGACAGATGGAATTATCACAGATATGAATCAAACGAAGGAAGCCATCGTCAACGTAAGTGATAGAGATACGGTCAATATTATCAATTTTATCCAACATTGTTAGCTGCTTATTGTTATCGGCTCTTTTATGCTTACTGATAGTAACAGATAATAAACTCTGTTGTTCATCAGTAACGTAAATAAAAGCCTGGGAAACACAAGTTGCTTTTTATCCGCTCGTCTTTTCCTTGATTTTTATTTCAAGTTCAAGACGCAGATTTTTTTTGTAATTTTAGCCTAGTAATATTTGATGGGTCTAATCGATTTCATACGGAATCAAAAAACATCAAGCTTTACTTGAAAGGGTACTTTAGTCGGATTCGCAGACCTCTAATGACATAATTCCATATGAAACCTTTTCATCGGAGGATGATCAGATGACTAGGGTACTGCCCGATTACTACATGGTGAAAAACTAATTAAGTCTGTGACTGCAGTCGGAGGTGACCCGAAGCCCCGCTTTCGATAGCTATCTACCCGAAGGTAGGGGAGAGAGCCGCCCTTTTTCCCTGGATTGCTCCACTTAGCCTTGAGCATTTTCTTAACTGCTGAGCATCAAATACCATTTTTGTACAAAGTACAAAATCTTTGGTATAACCCTACCGAGGGTTGAACCCACAACCTTGTGCATCGTGGCCGGATACACTTAAGTGACAAATAACAATCAATTATTTTCCTTTTCTAGGCTGCCAACCTTCCTATCTCCATCATCATCGTAGGAGTGGGAACTGCTGACTTCTCAGGTAACAGCTTTATGAAAAGTGTTAAAAGTTCTTCGGTCTCAGAGAAGTATTTAAAGAGGCTTTTCAGTTGTCACCAAAGCCTCAAGAATATGTGTAATTTGCTGTGTAAAATCTATTTTTCATCTCCGACGAAAAAACCTTGCTTTGACCAATGTATGAAAATTATTTAGTAAATACATACTCTCGGGTACCTAATAGCCGGGGGGGTTGGAATAAGCGGGGGGGTTGGAAAAAATCTCAAAACTTAATAAGCAGGGGGGTTGGAATAAAAATGTCCTGGGTGGAAAATTTTTGAAAAGGAGGCTAATACAGCTGAATTAGGACAAAAAAGGGAACTTTCAAAAACATTTTCCCAAAAATTAATAAGCGGGGGGGTTGGAATAAGAATGTCCTGGGTGGAAAATTTTCGAAAAATTAATTAGCGGGGGGGGACGGCTATTAAGTACCCGAGAGTATAGAGTTGAGTTCAACTTTGGTGGGTTAATCAACAAAAATCAATTTCTCTGAGATCCTTCTTTCGTCAAATAGAACATAGATCACGTATAGATCATTCGCTCTGCTTTGAACTATAGCTACGTTACTCGAACAGCTCTCTGCTCCCTGCATCCGTACCGAGTCATGAAAACTCTGTTGAAGTTTGACTTTCTTCTCAAAGGGTATTAAAAATCACTCATTTTCTAAATGTTAATACGACAGCGCGGCTATACTTACAAAAGCACATGCAAGCGGTTTTTTGCACAGTTTAGACTGTGCTCAGTTTCCAGAAACAAATTTTACCCCCACTGTTGAGGATATTGATTTTTCGAAGTATCGAAGCCGCTGGATATCCTACTTTATTAGTAAAGATAGGTAAGTAAAGATATCCCCTGGATATCCAAATAAAAATATGCTCAACCTCCTGGATATCCTTTCTTAAAAGATGCTTACCACTGGATCTCGTATTTTTTACTTGAAAAGACACTATACCTCTGGATATCCTCTCCCTTGTAGATGTTTAACCCCCTGGATATCCCCCTCAACAGGGGGCACGGACTATTTCTGGAAAAGCCCATTACGTTTCTAAACGAAACAGTTCCAAAACATTGCGTGGACACCAAATATTTGAAACGTTAAAAAAAGAAGACGTTGTAAAGCAAAACCAATATGAATACTTCCTGTTCTTTGAAAACTACACCGAAGCGATGCTAAACCGTAACGTTTGAGTATGGTCTTAGTGTATAGAAATATACAGTATATCGTTTGTAAAGCGTGACTTTAAACCTGTGTTTTGTTTCGTTTTGTCTAGCAATGGATCAGCTGGATGGTGATGACGTCAGAGTATCGTCCAAAGGAAGAAGTGCTGCGAGAGATATTGTCCAGGTAACGCTCCTTTTGACCCCTTGCACACTATCTATATAAGAAAATATTAGGAACAATTTGAGAACATATTGTAATGCTTTGCTCTAGAATGTCAAATTTCTGAGGAAATTGCACAAAAATACTTACAAAATGCTGAAATAAGAACAAGTTCAAGCTCTCGAAATGTTAAGAACATCTGAGGGCTTCAAAAATTTGGATGTTCTTATAAATTTAGATTTAGGAATAGATTTGAAAATTAATTGTCGGGTAATGATGTCAAGGTCACTTTTTAAGAGAGTCAACTTTCCATGTAAAGAAAAGAACACTGCTATTAATGTTTGAATGAACGCCCCCTTCTAAAGTCTAAAAAAATTTAATTAACGCCCTGGGCGTCTAGTCGAAGTGATACGGTAGTTACTGTATAACGAAAGCAAAATCAAGAAATTTATTGGAAACTTTTTTATTTTTCAGTTTGTACCATTTCGTGATTACTTGACACAGAATCGTTACGACCCAGCGAACGGGGTTCGTTTGGCGCAAAATGTTTTACACGAACTTCCATCACAATTAGTAGAATATTATATTAAACATCCACCAAATTTGTGATTGGAATAACATTTAGTATTCTTTAATGACATATACTATATGTATAAAGTAAAGCGAGTCGACATATGGCTGACTTTGTTGTAGAATGGTACGAAATTGCACACAAAGGCTGAGACAATGCACCAACACCATCTTCGTTCAAAATAGGAAATATGATTCTTCATGGGCCCGTTGCTCTAAAGTCAAAAGACTGTTTTTATCCAATCAAGCTGCACATGAATAACTTTAGAGTGAAGTACTAATTTAAATAAGATGTAGATACTCTGTTATGATTTATAATTAAATGTTTTTGTAGGGGATGCAGTAGGGGCTGTAGGCTGTAGATTTGGTTTCTGTTAGGTCATCAAAGCAATAAACAACCAGAATGATAAAATACTCACATATTTGTATATAAGTAATATGTAATAAATTATTATCTGGTATCTATCATGTCGTAGTAGATTTTATTAAAACTCTCTCAGCTCATTTTTCTTTGCGGAGACAACTGTTTCTTATTAGTTGGGACGATCTTAATTTTTTTACATCTTTTTATTGAAATATAAATTATTTATGATAATAACAATACCAAATCCTTCATATTGACTGACCAAGGAAAGAAAACCTTCGACTTTGCTTCGACGCAGCCCAAATTTTAATTCTAAGAGTTATACGCTAAGGGTCAAACAGAAAAGAAATCGAAAGAATAATTATTCATGGCCCCCATGGCCCCCCCAATATTTTGCAAAGTATTTTTTTTTTTACTTTGAAAAATCTTATATATACCGTTTAGAGGGGTGAAATAAGGGCAAAAAGTCGAAAATTTTCTTCGTCGCCCAACCATGGTGGGCGACATATTTTTTTGGCCCCCTCAATTCGATGCGCACGCCGGGGGCCATGTTATTCCAAAAATACACCACTAAATTTTTCACCCATTTCAAGATAATTAGACCATAATTACCAGATTTACATGGATGAGAATTTCCAAATGTGTTAGCCTCAACTTTAGGGCGTCAAATATTTTTGAATTTGTTGGAATAAACTTTCGGAAAAATTCCTTTGTGAGCAAAGTGATAGTTTTGCATATAATTATGCATTAGGCTCTTCCAGAAAATTTTTGTGCATGGGGGTGGAGTATATATTGGATATTTTGTCCAGGGGGGGTAGTGAAAAATCTGCAAAATCTGCCTTGTTTTAGGGGCAAACTTGCTCTGATTAGGGTGATTTTGAATATCCGGGGGGGGGGGTCAACCGATTCTTGTCTGGTGGTGGGTGAGATCCGTTGTCCAGGGGTAAATTTCCAAAAAATGTTATATCCTCCACCCCCCCCATATTCAAATGTTTCCTGGAACGAGCTCATTGCGACGTCTTTTTCTCTACGCCTATGTCTACCAATTTTAGCTTTTGTTGCTTTATAAAGTCGTTAATTTCGTGTAAACCTTAGGAATCGCCCATTGAATATTTCAATTGAATATTTCCTACCGATACAGAAATGAAATCTGTTTCTGAAAACGAGGACAACAATAAATTTAGGCATCTCGAGAAGATCGTATTTTTCATCTAAGAGTTTCAGATCTAGCCCCTTCGGCAGGACTTTGAAATCAATGGTCTTGATCCATCAAATTTCAAGTTGTGCCGGCCAAAAATTAAAGAAAAAATTTCAAAGTATAGAGTATTAAACATGGTGTCGAGATTAATTTTTTTCATACAATGGTGCAAGTACGCCTCTTCTCAAAAAATTATGCGAGGCATCCGCGCCATTTTTCAAAATTATGGCAATTTTCATAATACACGTTTTTTTATAAGAACATCCAAAATTTTTGAAGCCTTTGGATGTTTTTAACTTAAGCCTAAAAATGTTCTTAACATGTTCTTATTTTGACCATTTTGTGAATATTTTTGATCATTTTCTTTGTCCACAAAGCTTTAAAATGTTCTTAATTTGTTCTTAACATTTTTGCCAGCGAAGCCTTATGTTCTTACTTTGTTCTTATTAAAAAACGTGTAGTGATCAAATGATTAGAACAATTACAATAGAGCGCCGTAATGAATGGTAATGGTACACGCTTTTTTTTATAAGAATGGTGTAAATCCATTTCATCATGGATATTCTTAACTTTTTTGGGGAAATAATCCTAATTCTTACAGCATTCTTAGGTTAGGATCCTAATTGACTAAAAATGGTCTAAAAATGGCATTCTTAACTTGAGTAGCAAAATTCTATGATGGTGATATTCTTAGCATATTCTTAATTTTTTGGTCATTTTCATCATGGACATTCTCATAAAGTGTATTCTTATAAAAAAAAAGCGTGTACTGGTGTAGTGGCCTAAGGGTTTGTTAGAGGAATTATTGAAAAATGCAAAAGTGAACAAAACGAACAAAAATATACTAAACACTCTCTCGTGTTAAATCTTCTCCTCTTTTCGACTTTAAAATATTCGCACGCATGCGCGTAAGCATGATTTTGATGTTGAGAAGAAAAAATCTCGCGTTCATTCAAAATCAGTTGTTTATACATGAACGTAAAAGAAAAAAGTTGTTAAAATAGATGCGCGAGAATGTTGCGCAGTAGAAGCTCAAGCGCTTTCCTTTCCAGCTTTTTGTGTAATAAAAACATTCAGCGATAACAACAAAACACTATTTGAACAAATAATTCCTTTTATTCGCCACAAACGCGGCAAATATATTCCTTTTACAATGCATTGTCTTCTAAAACAAAAGACCCGATTTAATTGTGTCTCTCATATTTCGCGTTTTTGCGCATGCGTGTTGTAATGTTATCTTTGAAGAATCACATGTGTGATAATTATAATAGCGGAGAAGAGAGTGAATGTGGGAGAAAAAAAAGCTTACAAGTTGAATTCAAATAATGATTTTATACTGAATTTCTGAATAAAAAGTTATACATAATTTGTTGATGCATGCTACATTTTTAATTACATTCTCATCTCTTTTTTTAGAAATTAACAACATTTTTGTACAAAAAACTGACTGCTCTTCATGAACAAAACGCCGGGGAAAGAATCACGAAGTTGTATTCATTCGTGAAAACATTCGAATCGTCGAAGGTAAAGGGCTATGGTTCTCGCATTCCTTGAAAAATAACTCTACATGACAAATTTTTGACTTTTTTGTCACAAAAATATAACTTCTAGAACATCGACCGCTATTGCGCATGCGCAAATGAAAAAATAATTTTCGAGTGTTTTGGCTGTTTTTTTTGTGCGTAAATTTTCTTCAAGGTTTTAACATGAACATACTTTGACTTCTTTCTTCTCATAAAGCTGGTGAATGGCTCTCTAAAAAGCAAACTAAATGGAAAATTTTGTTTGAAATTATAGAACTTTTCTTAAAAAATCTCAACGATGGAGGAGAGAAATCCATTTCGTATCATAAAATTAAGCAAATGTGAAATGACGTCACAGATGTTTATGTTTTTCATCCGGGTAGTTTTTTCTTGACGATAAGATGGCGTGAACGGGGGTAGATATCAATTGTTCGAAAAAGACTTGCTAGGAATTTGGGGCATGTCTCTTAAAATTCTTTATGACTTTTGGTGTTACGATTACTATTGTACTAATTGTTTTCCATAAGAAAAGTCAAAAGTAGTCTAACAACATTGGTATCCTTTGAGAAGTAAAAATGAGACCCCCATTTATCTTCAGCCTCTCAGATCTCTTATTCGGTTCCGTACGAATTATTTGTTTACAAAATTTCGAAAAAAAAATATGGTTGAAAACGAAAGCGCATGTCAAAACAGGCAACAGATCTATGTACCGAAAATGTTTTGGAAATTTTTACTCTACATATTCACACCAAACGTTTTGATTGGATTGTTTTGTCTTGTTTTACTTACTTTGACTGCATACTGTAATAGGCCACACAGTCTTTCCATGAATAGTTTTGAATAACTACTGTCAACTGCTCTAATTTTCCAGGGGCCCCTTCAGTCAGGCACATCCTGGCAAATGAACGGGTATTTTTCACTTGCGACCATTGGCAAATGAACGGGGTCGAAAACGAAAGTGACGTAATAGTGCCGAATACCCAGTTTAATTGAACCGGGTTGGAAATATTTTGCTTCATTTCAAAGAACTGCATAGATGAAATTTTTTTTCCATGGGTCAATTTTGTCTTCGAAGATTGAAGAAACTTTTAACGAAAAAATAAAGTTCCCAGTTTTCTTCCTTTTTTCCCTTTTTCAGTTTGAAGTTCATTTTTATTCATTTTCACGCTTTTAGCCTGAGACGTCCTATCTCATTTACACTGGGTGACGAATACCCCATGCAAGCAAATGCTCACCCCGTTCATTTGCCAGGATGTGCCTGACTGCCCTTTTACGGCTGGCCCTTAAATTACGCCACAGCTCAATGTTTTTTATTTTAAGCCTGGCCCTACAGACTCCTAACGCCGGCCCTTATCACGCCAGCGACAAAAAAATAACGCCAATATAAGAGCTGACGTAAAGGAATCCGATAAGGGTAGAAGGGAGACGATCACAGCGTTTATCGTTTGGACTTTTTAGTCCTCAAGCACAAAAAGGAAACTTAATCAAAGGCAATCCAATTCAATCGAAACCAATTGAACTCAATCGAAACCAATCGAATTGATCGATCGAATCAATCGAACTCGATCGAAGTCAATCGAAACCAATCAACCGAGAAAAAAAATGTAAATATTTGATTGGGTTCGATTGTCTGATCAATCACTTCGATTGAGTTCGATCGATTCGACCAATCAGTTTGATTGGTTTCAATTGAGATCGATTGGTTCGATAATCAAAATTTTCGATTGACATCCCCTGGTCTAACTTGCATGGGACTATCTGACAAATAAAACATGACATGGGACGGCAATCCAGTGTGGAATCCATGCAAAAGCCACGCCAAAGATATTTTGAGGATCGAGAAGGTTACACCATATCAGTCAGGACCTCTTCGGTCTTTATTAACATTAGTTCGGATAGAATAAAAACATACCTGATCAACAAAACCAAACCTTCTGTCTTGCGTTTACTCTTTCCTTCCCAACAACTTTCGTTTTTGCTTATGTAGGTTTTAAAATCCACAAGTAATGAACCTCTTATAGCTTTATCTGAATAAATCTGGTTGAAAACCTGTTATCAGGTTTCATTCCGTACGTTTTTTATCCACGTTGTGAACCGGTTTCCCCGATTTCCCGATAATTAAAAATTGGAACTTTCCCGTGGGCGTGATTTGGCGTACCGCCATCGCGAAATATTTTTCGTGAAAATTTACCGTATTCTAACGCTAATATAATCTAGATAGGAAACAAATATTAAATTTGATCTTTTTTTTCTCGTATTTCTAAATTTCAAGATAAAAAAAACTATCTACGAATTATTATTATTAACGGGCGTTGAATCGACATTGACATATTTAATGATGTCATAATCAATGCCGTGCATATTTTGTCAGCGCCGTGCATATTTTGTCAACATCCTTTTCATTGGATAAATACCACTAAAATATACAAGATAAGTAAACATAAATTTATCGCCCGCGAGCACGGCTTAGCTAAACACACCTCTCTTATTCATTATCTAAGAATTGAAGCGGGCAAAGATTACCGTGCGGCTGATAGCGGACGAAGGTTTTTTTGAAGATATTTTCAGTTATAATCCAAGGTAGAACAAACTAAACATAGAAAGGGAGTATTTTTTAGTGCTCTATACGATGATCTGTATTTTTTTTGAATTCTATGTTCAGATTTTTCTACCCAGCCCCATTGCTATGTACGCGCGCCCTGTTGCTAAGACCTTTGCTTGAAATCGAAAGCGAAACCAAGATTATTTAGCGCACACTGCCGTTTGCGTAATATCGATAAAGTGAAATGAGGTCCTGACTGCACCTTATTGAGGACATTCTCACTCATTTGCTCTTTCTCTCAAAAAAGAAAACATGGAGGGTCAGTCAGGAGTTCTATCCTAATTATCCCTTGACAGTTACATCAAAATGCCTCGAAAATGTCAATATGAAAATTGCGTAATCAGAGAACATATGTCTCGCTCATTATAAAAAGGCCGAGACAAACTTTCAATAATTGGATTGTAACATCGAGTTAAGTCTCTTTTGTTAAGTCACCAGGGGGTAAATAAAACAGACCTTGATACATTTATCGTTCGTTTCAACTTGACGATTCGTTTAAAACTCAGCCTCCTAAATATTTGGGGTAGGTAAAATATGTACAAAGTAATTCATATTTTTCCAACCCGGCGAATCTTTAAAAAAGAAGCGAACAATAAAATATAATTACCCTTTCCAAATAAACCTCTTCGGTGGCGAGCGTAGTCTACTTACTTTTGGTTACTTTTGGTTACTTTTGGTTGTCTTCGAGCTTCATGCTCTGGCAAGAAACTTTCTGCTTCACACCACAATGCTGCATCCATCAAACCTGAATAAGGAAGGATGTCAGCAGCTAAACAGTTTTCATGTCAAGAATGGAGTTAGAGTCGGCTCTCCTGCACCCTGTGTAACCATGAATCTGTGGCTCGTCTGGGATCGAACTGAGGTGTCTGTCTAGAGAGTTTTTGAACGTTTCGACTGTAACATTCTTCATATCTCTAATACTCTTGGGCATTGAATTGAATAATTTAGCACCTTGCACAACAAGCGTGCTATCATGTAGTTTTGAACTATGGGTGCGAACACACATCCTTCCCAATCTTGGGAGTTCCTTGAATTGAAATTTATTGTTGATGTTTGGAACCAGATTTTCAGCTATTTTCCATGTATACAGGATCCGATATCTCTCCCTTCTTCTTTGAAGTGAGTAAAGTTTTAGCTTTTTCAGACAATCCAGATAGTTTTTTGGAGTGCCAGTTATTCTTTTGAGAAATGATTTTTGGATTTCTTCTAATCTTTGGGTAGAACTGACAGCACTTGGACTCCATAGGACTGAGCAATATTCAATGACTGGAATAACCAATGATTTGTAAAGAGTAATCATTAGTTGGGGTAAACGCGAAGAGAAAGTCCGCAGAATCCAGGAAATCAAGTTTTTTGCTTTCTCAATGACTGAATTTATTTGATGTGTAAAGACAGCATCATCTGACATTAGTACTCCCAGGTCCTTCACAAATTTCTTCCTTTCGATATTTTCTCCTGAAGGGGATTTGTAGTGAGTTTGGTTTTTTATTTCTGAAAAGTCAATAACGCTGAATAATATAAAAGCCCCACAGCCACACCAAATGCTAATATTAATATATACTAGCCTATAACGATAAGAAGAATATGAACGTTAACAGATTCCCCTCTGTCTATGAGGTGATCAATAAAATATACTATCAAAACATTTCATCATGCCAGCCAAGCAAAGCACACCAATAAAACAAATATCAAAACCAAAGACCAATGGTCATTGTATAAAAAGTCCATTTTCAACATAACCAATATCAACTGGAACAAATATATCCATCAATAATCGATCGCGAACCAGAAACTTTCAATAAATCAAAATCATCATAACTATTTAAATACCATTCTCATCAATATAAACCAAAACATATCTCACCATGTAATCAACATATCAAATACCAATATCGAATAACATTAACAACATCCTCTCATGGAGGACGTAGCCTTCCAGAAACAAGAACTTGATTTAATTTACTGGAAGACGCTCCCCGTTTCGTAAGGGAGTCAGCTAATTGCTTCGAAGCTTCGATCCACTTGATGGACATTTTATTATCGTGTATCATTTCATAAATGACACCCATTTCAATGCGTAGCCTTTTCTCCGATACCATAGTTGTTGAGTGAACATTTTGTACCAGAGATTTGTTGTCGACAAATGACTTTATGGGGATTCGATTCTGTTGATCAGATTTACCGTAAATCAATTCTGTTAGAAGACATCCGATAACGAAAACACTTTCACAACCATCAGCAAGTGACAATGTTTCTGCAGCAAGGGTGCTTCTCACGACACGTTTAATCTTTGTAGACGACCAGGAAATGGGACAGCATTTATCTCCTTCGCCGAAGAGAAAAACAACTCGACCACCAGTACTGGAAGTTCCGTCAGGAAGATTGGCGAACGATGCATCATTGAATAACATTAGCTTAAGATTACTCAGTTCTCCAAGACGTGGGAACTTGATTTGTAACGCTTCAGATTTCAACTTTCTGATGACTTTATTCGCTTGAAGTAAATGATCTACTGTGGCTCGATTGGTTATCATACTCAGTTCAAGAACGTCATATGAAAGATCTGGTCGTGTCTGTGTTGCGACCCAATTCAATTGACCGATTGCTGTTCTCAAAAGTTTTTCCTCTTCGGATGTCACTTTATCGTTCTTTCGTAACTTTCTCGATGGCGTGATTGGAATCTCCTTCATTGACTTTACGTAGATCGATTGCGATAAAGTTGTTTCATTTTGGTTGGTCGAAACTTCCAATCCGATGTATTTGAAAATATCAGTTCCCTTAGAACCAACTTTGTAAATTTCACACACCTTCTTCACAACAGTCTTTAAGAAGGTCTGTGAACCAGCATACAAAAAGTCATCAACATGTAGGATAAACATTCCTGCAAGCTGGTTAGATGAATCACGCCACATGAACAGTGCTTTGTCGATGGTTGATTGTACGCATCCAAGTTTTAGTAGTGTTTCTCGAATCGTAAAATACCAATTACGGGATGCATCGTTGAGCCCATACACTACTTTTCGTAGCTTCCAAACTAGGTTCTCAGCTACTTTTGCTTCAGTGGGGGGTTTGACATAGATTTCACGATGGATGTCTTCTCCTTGTAAAAACGCTGACTTAATATCAATCATTTCGATAGGCCATTGCTTTGTAGAGGCAATAGCAAAACATGTGCGAAGAGAGTCCTTGGATATTGTGGGAGAGTCACTTGGTATATCTGATGTCTCTTCAAATCCTCTCACTACAAGTCGAGCTTTAACTGTAAGGTTAGGTTTGGGTTGTTTCTCAGTCACTACCCATCTTGTTGAAATCAAGGGTTGGTTTTCGAATTCAACCGGTTCATATACGTCAAATGACTTCCAATTAAGAAGCTCTTTTTCTTTAGCTTCTTTGACAAGTTCTCTTTCTTGGTCATTTGTGGGATGAAATATAGCATTGAAATTGACACTTTCACTGGTATTTTCCCATTCAATCGCTGAAAAGTCAAGACATGAATGTTCACCATTTTCTACATTTTCGACATTGAACCACGATGCAAACTTTCCTGTCGCTTTACCTCCTCTGCTGATGATACGGGCAGTTTCCCATTCAGAGTTATTTTGTTTAATACGCACAATGTCCTGTAGTCTAGGAAAAAGTTGTCTTTCTGATACAGCTGCAGGCATTGGTGGTGGTACTACATGTGTTTGATCTGAGGTGGGTGGTATAGGAGCATCATCTTCATACTGAATTGTCACTGGGCTGTCAATCGGTTCTGTAGATCCGGTATCGATGATTTCCGATTTGTCACATGCTGTTGGGACTGTAACTTTGGGGTTAATACGTTTGGTTGGATTACTGTTTGGATTTGGGTTGAATTCTTCTCCGACTTTGAGGATTCGACAACTGGGAACTCTTACATAAACACTTCCATGGCGGACAAAGATAGTTTTTCCGTCCTGACCAATAACTTTTCCAGGACCTTTCCATTTGTTGCTAGACTCTCGTTTGTAGTATACAGCATCACCGACTTCGAAAATTTCGCTATGGCTTCGTAACTGATGTCGCAATGCACGCCTGATTCGCTCTGATGATTCAGCTTGTATAAATGCACGTCTCCCTGAGTGTAGACTGTTAAGATGTTGATAGAAACGTTCAGATGTTGTTGTACCCTCTAAAGCTGGTGGCTTATCGACGATCACGGATGGAAGATTAGGATTTTGTCCAAACAAAAGCTGATAGGAACTGTAGCCAGAGTTCATTTGTAAACAGTTTTTTGCATGAATTGCCCATACTAGGGCAACATCGGGTTTCATTTTTGGGTTTTCTTCCAGGACCTTTTGCAAACATTCATCAACAACGGCATGGTTACGTTCACATAATCCATTTTGCCATGGACTTTCTGCTGCAGTGTTTCTGACTTCGATATTAAGGTTAGCACACATATCCTTATACTCTTCATTTGCAAATTCACCACCGTTATCTGCTAGAAATTTCACTGGACAACCGAATCCTGATCCGATCCACATAAGCATGACTTTATCTACAATGGTCGACGGCTTTTTATCGTTTATAAATCTGGACATGGTGAATCTTGTAGCTGCATCGATTAAATGAAGAATGTATTTACCGTCTTCCCACTTCTTGAGATCCATCACTACGACTTCATTGAAGGTGGTGGCTAATGGTAAACTGACAACTGGCCTTGCAGGAGTTTTCTTAAATTTACGACAAATTTGACAATCAGCTGAAATAGCATCAATCACTTTGGAGCAAACTGGCGACAGAACTCCTGCATCTCGTAATAAACCTTTTAAGCGTTTCGGGGACGGATGAGCAAACTGCTTATGAAGTTTTGTGACAACTGCGGAAATTTCCTTATCGCTTTCGACACCGGTAAAGCAACATTCTATGTCAATAGATGTGTCTCTCAAAGGGATGCAATAATGGCCTGCTGATGTACTTTGTAGGTTAACAACATTTCCGTAAATTTCAGCTTTATCGTTCACCAAATCAAGTTTCATTCCTGCTTTTTTCATTGCATTTTTACTTAAAAGCATCGGAATATCACTATCAATAATATCTGTTTCAATGGTGCATCTTTGTCCGGCAAGGTAGCAGGGCAACAATGCTTTACCTTTTGATTTGAGTCGTTCACCACCTCCAAACTTGTAAATAGTTTCACTATCTTTGTAAATAATCTCACTTTTTTCACTGTCACTTAGTGAGTCGATAAAACACTCTATCCAATCTTGTCCAGAAACTGTCGACGAGCATCCACTGTCGAGAACGGCAGCATTGGTAGATTCTGTTAACAACACTGTCATTTCATCATTATTTTGGCCCGTAAACAGAGCAAATTGTTCAGTCTCTATGTAGAATGAATGTTCAAGATTTTCATAAGCATGAGGGCAATCTTTCACGAAATGTAATGTTGAATCGCATGCCATACAGCGGAGTATGTTTCCATCACCATCCAATGGGTTCGTTTTGCGACTGGTGGATTGACCTCTTCCTCTGTTGAACGGTCTGTTTTGGTAGTTGGTGAAACGTCCTCTGCCTCGTCCTCTGCCACGACCGCGATTTGGAAATTTCTGTTTGAAAGTGATGTTAGCTTCCTCCTGGTTCGATTCATGGATATCCAATTTGATGCTTTTAGATGGTTCGGTTGCGATGGGTTTTGCTTGTTGTCCAAAGAACTTTTTCAATGAGTTTTTCATTTGTTTATATAACGTGGTGTGTTCATTATAATTAACTCCTGTCAGAACCATAAGACGATCATTATTTAGCAACCCTGAGTTCTCAAGTAGTTTAAATGCCAGGACACTTTCTGGCAACTCCATTTTGAATTTTTTTGTTTTATTGTAACGCTTCTCGAATTCAAGTATGTACGTATCCATTGTTTCGCCTTCAACTTTCTTATATCGATCGAAATTGACGTAATATTCGTACACTTCCGCCAACTCATCTTTTTTAAACACTGTATCAAAGAACGCTATCAAAGTTTCTACGCCATCGTCTTTTTTTAGATCATCAAGATCAACTTCATTGAATACTTTGTCTCTTATTTGGGATTTGTCATCCTCTGGTAGAGACAACGCTACCGCTAATCCTTGCTTCTTCTTGGCAAGGTTTGTGACATAAGTCCAAGCACGCAATTCTTCCACATATCTCGTATACGGTTTGTCATCTCCAAAGGCTGGGGGCTTTTGAAAACTTTCTGATGATGCCATTTTGAACCACTTTCTGCTACCATGAAAAGTCAATAACGCTGAATAATATAAAAGCCCCACAGCCACACCAAATGCTAATATTAATATATACTAGCCTATAACGATAAGAAGAATATGAACGTTAACAATTTCTTCATCTGGACCATAGCGTAGAAGTTCAAACTTTGTGTCATTTAGTTTCATGTTGTTTTCTTCAGTCCAGTCATAGACTTTTTCTAGTTCTTTTTGAAGAATTTCAACATCCTTTGTGTTTTTGATTGATTTGGTGGCACGTGTATCATCAGCAAATGATTTCAATATACAGTACAGTACTTTTTCATCAATGTCACCAATCAATATTAGAAATATAAGAGGTCCCAATACACTGCCTTGAGGGACTCCTGAAATTACTTTCTGGGCTTTGGACTTGACACCATTTACTATTACTGTTTGATATCTTTCAGTAAGGAATGATTCAATCCATCTGTGGATTGGACCGGATATACCCAATTGCTTTAATTTCCCAAGTACAACTGCATGATCGACTTTGTCGAAAGCCTTTGAGAAATCAAGGTAAACAACATCTGCATTCAAACCCTCATTTAATATATGTCAAGAATGAGGTCGTGTTGCTCGAGAAGCTGACTAAGGCAGGATCTCCCACTTCTGAAACCATGTTGGTTTGGATTGAAAAGGTCATTGTTGTTCATGTGATTTACAATATGATTTCTCAATATTTTCTCGAAAATTTTTATCACATGCGAGGTGAGTGCAACAGGTCTGTAGTTGGCAGCCAGAGATCTGCTTCCTCCTTTGTGAATTGGTGTTATGGTGCATTTTTTCAGTTCAGTTGGAACAAAACCTATTTCTAGGCTTTTCTTCCAGAGTAAACACAGTGGAACGGATAACTCATCTTTGCATTTTTTGAGAAACATAGCTGGAAATCCATCAGGTCCTGCAGAAGATGATGGAGACAGCTCATTTATTGCTTTAACGATGGAGTCTTCTGTTATGTTAATCTCATCAATCTTGACGTTTGTTTTGTCTTGGTTAGGTTGTGGTTGTGGTTGCTTTGGTTTACTGAACACTTTAGCATATTGGTCGGCTAAGAGATCAGCCATTTCTTTGCTTCTTTGTGTAAGTTCTTCATTGCAATTCAATAGGGGTCCGATATTAGACCGAATTTTCGATTTCTTTTTTGCATAGGTAAAGAAATATTTTGAATTCTTTTTAATTGAGTCAATCACTTTGCTTTCCACGTGACGCTTTGACTCATTAAAAGATTTTTGAAGTTTTTTCTCAATTTGTAAAAGTTCATCTTTTATCTTGTCTTTCTTGGATTTGGAGTTGGTGTGTAAAAGTTTTTTTGTAATTTTTCTTCTTCTTTTTGTAAGAGAGTGACGGTATCTCTCAGCTTTTGATTTCGTTTTTTGATGTGGTCTTGGCCTTCACGGGAACTCTGCTTTCGCATATTCTGTAGCATATGTTGTTGAAGGTTTCCAAAATAACATCTGGGTCTTCAGTATCGAACTCACTTGGCCAGTTGACATATTTGAGATCATCTTTAATAGTTTCCCAATCAATGTCATCAGCAAAATAATTCAGTGTGTTGAATTTTGTGCGTGGCTCTTGTTGATCGTCGTCCAGAAAGGAGTTTTGAACTTTCAGAGTTGTTGATACTAGTACAATTTCGTGATGTGATGTGCTTTGCAATACAGGTACTGTTGTGTAGCTGTGTATTATTTGTTCGTTGTTAGTGAAAACAAGGTCTAATGTATTTCCGTCCTTGTGTGTTGGCAAATCGATATATTGTGACATGAAGAATTCGTTGCAAAACTGATTCAAAGAGTTTAGAATAAGACGGTCGTTGATAGTACATCCTGATTTTGGAAGGCCCTCAGGCCAAGTTGCTTTTGGAAGGTTGAAATCACCTCCAAAAATGATATTTGGTACGGTTTCTAACTTTGAAAGTGCATTTTTTACACCATTGATAGGAATGATAAAATCATTTGCGGTTGAAGGATTACCATTTGCTTTGTCGTCAGGTTGTCGGTAGACTACCAGGATAGCCAGATTTTCGATGCTTGAGTATAGGCAAAGAAGTTGTACACTGGGCGAGGAGTGAGAATAGATTTTTTCGCATGAAGCTGCAATATCATCCCTGACATAAAAACAAACTCCACCAGTAAATCTGCCTCTAGATTTCTTCTTTCTTGTTGAATCACATCGGAAGGGAGTGAAACCTTCTACTTTAAGTTCTGCGTCTTTATGGTTATATAACCAAGTTTCTGACAATCCAACAAAAAGTTGGTTTTCATTACAAACATTATCTTTAATAAAGGGAACTTTGCTGGGTACTGTTTGTGGACAAAGCCCTTGTATGTTAGAAAATGCAAAGCTATTCACTACTGGAATGTTTGCATTGGGTTGAATGGTAGTTGAGGGATTTGGAATGGTGGTCTGAGCGGTAGTCCTTGTGGGGGTATCAGATGAGTCTGTTGTGGAGGTATTTGGTGAGTCTGTTGTGGAGGTATTTGGTGAGTCTGTTGTTGAGGTAATTGATGAGTCTGTTGTAGGTTTTGTACTTGAAATTGAATGTCTTGGATTTTCTGTCCCAGTGTTTCCAGAATTTCTTCCTTCAACAGACGAATCATATCTAAAAAATGACCAGGCTCTTGTTTGTTATTGTTTGATTGTTTGTTATTGTGCGCTACACTACTTTTCACAGTTGGAGGTTGTCTTTTTGTTCCTTTTACATGAGCAAAACGACAGGATTCTGAAAAGCATTCTCCTTTCCGAAGGGAATCTAAACACATTTTTGGATGAAAGTCCTTGCATTTAGTTCCAAGGTTACATCCTCTTGGTTGCCTTGTTCCATGTTGTGTGAGCTTGCGACACATTTTAGGGTGAGTGTAGTTGCATTCCTTTCCTTTTAGGCCATGCTTGCATGTTCCACTTTTGTAAAATTTGCAGATTTGGGATTTCTTTTCATTATCTTTGATTTCGCCTCTTCTTGTTTTGTTGGTTTCGTCATCTTCACTTTGTTTACCAGCAGAGAAATTATAATCAGATGACTGGTCAATGTCGACAACATCAACATCAGTTGTTGAATCGGTTGTGACTGTAAGGGTTGTATCCTGAGCTTCAGTATTTATTGGATGCTGGTTGTTCTGAGTTTGGGATGTACTCTTTGTACGTTTTTTACGCTTACTATTCCCTTCTTCATCACTTGGAATGGTAGTAACTTTACAGGGATCGCAAATGTAAAACATTCCTGGTAGATTTAGAGGGTTGACCAAGGTTTTGAAGACATCCGCATCTACAGGTTGGTTGAAATCATTTGTAGCAATTGATGCAAGATTTAACCAACAAGGTTTGTGGACCCCTTGGCCACAAATGGCACATTCGAGAATCGGACAGTCATGAAGGCTGATACGATACCTTCTTTTGCAAACTGAACAATTGTCTGGAAGAAGGTTTTGGATTTTACAGGTTATCAGGTGTGATAACGCCTTCTTTGTTTTATCCTCGAAATGCTGTATTTTTAAAAATTCTGCAGTCTCTTTCAGCAATTCAACCTTCTCTTTGTATATGTCCTACTGACGTAATTGTAAAATTTATGTGATGGGAATTTGAGATAGTAATGTAATGTTGTTTGGGGAGTTATGAAGTTCTCTGGAATTTCGATTGCATTTATTCAGGTTGATTTTTTATGACTTCTAATGGTACTTTTTCTAACGAGTTTGATTACTCTGTTCTCACACTTATGTCTTTTTTTTCGCGTCCTTTTCCATGATTACTTTTATTTATATAGACAGGTAAGAAGGCATATTGATGTAACTGCTTGATTATCCCTTTGTTTTTCAATCCTAATTAAGAATATATATCAAATTTCCAGTTTTTTTTCCAAAAATACAAATTTCCGCAGATTCTTATCAGCCTCCAATGAAAGAATTTAGTATGTAGAGCAGATTTTGAAAGTTTGATACAGTAATATGGATGGAGTCTTGAGTTATGACATTTAGAAAAATGTTCTATTACCCGCGACAAAAACGCGTATAAACCGCAGGTGTATTGCCCTATCTACACCAATGAATGAACGAAGTAAAAAAACACAGGTGGCGACAAGAAGAAAAAAAAGAGCGGGTAAAAAAGCGCGGGAAATTATTACGCTTGTAAATATTCCTAATTAGAACTAAACGTGCCTTATTAGGCAGATTTTTACTTATGGCGTCATTTTGAAGCCCTCCGCCCAAATTTTGTTTTGATTTTTGGCTCAATATATCATCTTTGACCTGCTCTATCTATTGCTCATAGTTAGAATTTGCGGATTTTGTTTGGTGGTGAAGAATCTGAATTTTAAAAATCATATTCTTAATTAGGATTGAAAAACAAAGGGATAATCCTAATTAAGAAAGTCTGTGCGATCGAAAAAAATATGCTTAATTAGGATAGAACTCCTGACTGAGGGTGATGGTGGAGTTTCAGCTGTCAGGAAAAATGGTTCTCGACTCTCTGACTCTAATTTTTCAGTAGAAATCACGGTCGGTCGGGTGACGGGAACCAAACAATTTTTTACAAACTGCCCAAGCGAATGGAACGAAGAAGACTGGAGCATTTGGCGTCACTTGCGCGGCAAGTTACACACTCGTTATTTGTTAATACCATAGGGGAGGCCCCCAGCGGCACCCCTAATCACGCCATCACGCAAAAAAATTTTCTCCATCAAGCATCATGCCTCAAATTTTTGCCTTATCACGCATCATGCCAAAGTCTTGATCACGCCATCACGCCAAAAAAAATCTCTTAATTACGCCATCACGCAAGAAAAAAGTCCCAATCACGCCATCACGCGAACCGCTGGGGGGGCCTCATAGGGCGATAGGCGGCATGCGTTCTCTAATTCTCTGATCAGCATCCGGTCATTTTGAATGAAAACAAAAAAGTTAAAAAGGGCGCGCTATCAGTGAAAGTTATCATCGTGACATGTTATATGACAGAAAGTATGATTGATTAACTTGGTGGAGTTATCAAAACAAATTTGTTGTCAAAGAGATTTAACAGTAATAGTAGGGGGAAATTTGTAAAATCGCTCGATTGTTTTAGTCAAAGCACTTGTTATACATTTTTGGAAAGCTCGAGATATTAATCCTTAAAAACAGTGTTTTTCAGTGTTTTTCAGCCAGAAACAGCTGTTTTGTCCAGTTTTTGCGCTTTCGGAGGCTCCGAAAATCACACCAAAGTGTCCGAAAAAAAATTGGTGCCAATTGTTGGGTGCCCACCCAAGTTATTTTGATTCCCCTACCCCTTAGCTTTCCAAAAATGTATAACAAGTGCTTTGACTAAAACATTCGAGCAACCTAAAAAAAACGAACAAATTTCCCCCTACTATAAGTGAAAATACAGGCCAGATTGATATCAACAGGTCCCATGTTTCGACCAATCGTCCCAAGTTAGAGCAGTTGACGGTAATTACTCCACAGCAGTTACCTAGAGACAAGATAATTTATCACATTTTTATTGCCTGAGGAAAGTAATGTATGTGGAGTAATTTGTTATTCAATAGACCGTTGCATTCCCCTAAACGAATATTCCAGCATTTGTCTGTAACAGAGCCAGGGAGCCGGATGACATTGCGGAATATCCGAGGGCAAAAGATTTCACCAAAATCCAGAATTTCCAAGGCAAGAGAAGAAAATGTATGATTTTCCAAGGCGATTGAATTGAAAACAGCAAAAAAGAGTGGAATTTTCATGCTTTTGCAAAAGTACATGGATTTTCATTGGAATTTCCGCTCCGACCACCACTGGAAAGAAATTATTTCTGAGGCTAGAAAAAATAAAAGAATGTACGTCATCCCATGGGTGTAACAAAAACTTTCTGGAATGGCCTGCAATCAATGTTATCTTTGTTGAAGAATAGGATGGTCGGAAATCTCCAGACGGTGTTACAGTAATCAAACAAGTTTGAATGAAAATTGCAATCAAACCAGTCAAAGCAATTTGATTGTCAAACGCAATCAAATCTCAATCAAACAGGCAACTCTTGGGTAATATTCAATTATGTTCGATTGCGTTCAAATTACATTCGATTGGGATTTGATCATGTTGGATTAGTTCAATCACAAAAATGTTTGATAAGATTGATTGCAATTAAATTAGCCCACTCCTCTGACCCCAGCTCTAACCGCCAATACATCAGATAGAAGCAAGCTTGTAAGTACTGCACAAGACGAGAGCGATGAATGCAAGCGAATGTAATTTAATCAAATGAAACAGTTAGCGAAAGTATTTCGATTTAAGTGTCTTTACGTCACATAGAACAAAAGAAAATAGCAAAGGAACAAAGGAATTACCCATAGCCACCATTTCTCACCATGGGGAATTGCAATATTACAGAAATGGGAATCCTCGAATTGAATAAAGCATCTTTCATTCTTCCCTATAAATGTGTAAATGAAAGACGAAGAAGCTTTCTTTTTCTGATTGTCTTTTTAATCTGCCATGAAGTGTTATAAAATTTGTTATAAAAAGACACATTCTTGTACAAAGAGGCTTCAAAAAATGAAATCGAAAAAAAGTTGTTAAAAAGTATGTCATTGAAATGACTCGTTTGGTTTCCGTAATAAAAAGAAAGTCGTTATTGTGAACTTTGAACATGCTTTTAAAATCGAGGTACTTCCACTAACCATGGAACGTGATGGAAAATCAAATACATTAAGAATATTGAACTCAGCATGATTTTAATAAGTACTTCTTGAGATATTCAATTTTTAATTTTTATGATGTCATCATTATGACATCAAAAACCAGCTTTTTGGGTAATAACTTTTTTTGGTTGCAAAAAATAATTCCAACACAGCAATTCTGTTAAATGTACGTTGGAATACGCTTCTTTTGATGTATGAATGAGTACCCTAAAATGAGTGCTATTGGTTTACATTGGAGTTGGACACACCGTAACTCTTTTGATCCTAAGAGACCAGGTGGCCACACAATGTTGGGATTTCTAGAAAAATTTGGCTAAAATTGGTACATTTTTAGACCTAATTGGCTTTTTGGGCCTCTAGGGGCCAGTAGGGCCGGAATTATTTTTTATTATTGCAATCACTTCAAATGAATAAACCAGGGACTTTTTTATCAGAAATTATTATTTTGAGCAGGAACAAACTCCCCTGGGACAGGTCAGATGGCTCTAAAATACCCCTAAAATCAAATTTGTAGTCTTTTTGTGACGTCATAACTCCAGCTACCATTTTGAAAATTTTGCTTTTGTTTGAAAATTGTATAGTTTACCGGCCATAGTTTCAGAATCACCAAAAACCAATTCCTCATTTTGATTTGAGAAAGCATGGTTCTATATCAAAGTACATTGCCCAAAAATGTCGAAAAATTCAATTTAGCATAAATCTGCCATTATTATATCTTGGGGTTTTACTCAGTTTATTTTACTTAAAAACAAATCCAAGATATAAAAAAATCTAAGTTTCAAACTATTAGACCTGACCCAAACTGACCCATTCTTAAAAAAACTTGCTCTTACAGTAATGAGTTCTTTCCGAATTATAACCAAAAGTTTCATTGAAAATAACACGTATTATTTCCTCTTTAAATTTTATTTTTCAGAATGGTAGAGGAAAAGACAGAAATATCAGATAATAAAATCAACCCAACCAAAATTGACGTAAAAGATGACTCTGTTGATGTGTAGGTTCTTCAGGCAGCTGATTTTTTTATACTTTTGAAATCTGGAACCTGTTTTCATGTGGAAATACTATTACAACATCTTGTTAATGATTCCATGTAATAAAATTTAAGATTCCTTTCGAACTTCAGCCACAATAGCCTTTTTTCCAAAGGTACTGAACTTTGTTACTTCTCAAGAGACCTGGCGCCATTTTGTCTTCCTTCTTGGCTTTGTTTGAAAATTTACAGACCCGAATAAAAAATATATATAAAACTTCTGTGAAGCTGTAATTTGATGAGAATCTCCTTTGGGCTATATGATCTCTAATCTTGTCATATCTTAACAATCCTTTGTTATTGAATCTATTGTTTAATTTAAGTCATGTTTAGATGTTTCAAAAAATTAATTCCTTTCAAAAATTTTAAATATGGCAGCTTATGATAGGTACAAAAAGTCTTTTGAAATAGCTCTATTATAATGAAGCTCTATTTCTTACTCCTCGTGCATTTAACACGTGGTAATTTATATCTTTGTTTATCTTTGGAATCATACATGATCAATCTAATTATCAATCAGATTCACGCTCCCTGGTCAGTAAAATGTGGTTCTATGCATTCATTTTCGGTATTTCTATTCTGGTCTGTAAAATATTTAGGTACCCCACAACCTAGCCCAATTGGCTACCCCAATTGGCTACCCCAATTGGCTACCCTGCTTTTTAGACCAACCCTTTGATAGATTATGGAATAAATCAGGAGACCTCCCTCGGCTACAATATAATTTTTCAAGGAGCTTCAAACTCAAAGATATAATTGCCAAAGACATGAAACTTTACTTTTCAATCACAGAAATTGCTGGATTGCGTTCTTTTGTGTGGCTAGATGATATTTGCTAAAATTCGATATTAAATTGATGTCATGTTTTCCTAAATTTTTATTTCATTTTTTAAAAATTTCCTTTCTTTGGTAGGAATGAATTAAAGCAGCGTTTAAAACGAAAATCAGATATTGGCATTGGGAATGAAATAAAGAAACCAAAAGTTGATAATGGTAGGCTGACTGGTTTAAGGTTTTTAAAATGCCTCTTTTTGGACCTACCCCGGTGGGGTAGAGGTCCTATAAATTAACCGATGTCCGTCTGTCCGTTCGTTCGTCCGTTTGTTCGTCCGTTCGTCCGTCTGTTACCAGCTTTTCTCAGGATTGGCTCATTAGTTTTTTCTGATTTTTGGCACAATGATGCAAAATGGCAATGCCCAAAATGTGACGGAGCCCGATTTTGAAAAAAAAATTTTCTCCGGCCGAAAATGCCGGAAATATGCCGGAAAAACTGTTTTTTTGGCATTTTCTCGAGATTTTATCATTAGTTTTTTCTGATTTTTTGCTCAAAGATGCGTATTAACAATGCCCAAAACATGGCTGAGTCCGATTTTTGAGAAAAATTTTTTTCCGGCTTAAAATGCCGGTAATATGCCGGAAATCGCCGTTTTTGCAGATTTTCATTGGCTTTTTTCCTTATAATTGATTGTTTTTTCATTCAAAAACATTATTAATAGCAATGCCCACCATCAAGCATGTTTTAATTTTCAATAAAATTGATTTTTGAAGCCGGAACTATTTAAAAATCGCCGGAACAGCCTATTTTCGCCGGAAATACAGTATTTTTTGAATTTCTCGAGCTGTACTTTATATTTTTTTATGAAATTTTGCACATTGATGCAAAATGACAATACCTAAAATGTGACGGAGCCCGATTTTCGAAAAACATTTTTTCCGGCCGAAAATGCCGGAAATATGCCGGAAAAACCGTTTTTTTGGCAATTTCTCGAGATTTCATCATTAGTTTTTTCTGATTTTTTGCACATAGATGAGTAATAGCAATGCCCAAAACGTGGCTGAGTTCAATTTTTGAGAAAATTCTATTCTTGCCGAAAATGCCAGAAATATACCGGAAATCGCCGTTTTTGCAGATTTTCATTGGACTTTTTCCTATTATTTCTTTGTTTTTGCACGCAAAATTATTATTGATAACAATGCCAACCATCAAGCATGGTTCAATTGTCAATAAAACTGATTTTTGATGCCGGACTTTCTAAAAATCGCCGGAACAGCCGAATATCGCCGGAAAAACGATTTTTCTTGAATTTCTCGAGCTGTACTTTATATTTTTTCATGAAATTTTGCAGACTGATGAAAAATGGCAATACCTAAAATGTGACGGAGCCTGATTTTTGAAGGACAAAAATTTCGGCCAAAAATGCCGATAATATGCCGTCAAAACCGGTTTGTTGCCATTTTCTCGAGATTTCATTAATCGTTTTTCCCGATTTTTGCATGAAGATGTGTCCTAAGTGTGGCCGATTCGGATTTTTGAGAATCATGTTTTTCCGGCTGAAAATGCCGGAAGTGTGCCGGAAATCGCCGTTTTTGCAGATTTGAATTGGGCTTTTTCCATATATTTCTTTGTTTTTTCACTTAAAAAAATTATTGATAACAATGACACCATCAAGCATGATTCAATTGTCAACAAAACTTTAGCAAATTTGCAACCAGAACTTTCTATTTCTTTTTTCCCTAAACCCCTCCCCCCCATCAAATATCAATGATGAAATTTAATGCATTTTCGCTAACTGCTATATTTTCTTAATGATTGTTTTTCTTCTTATTGCTATCTAAGTTTCATCATCAGGTAGGTCCAATCAGCATATTGCTTGTTGCTTTTAAAGCAGCCGAAAATTTTATAAATAACTCTATGACTTGAAGTTCTACTAGAAGTTAAAATGGAAGAAAAGTATATAGTTAGTTGTTTTTTTTGGCTAATATGTCTAGGGGGCTAAATATATAGTCATTTTTCTATATTTTTTTATCTTTAGGAGAGCAACCTGTTTTATCAGAGGAAATTTTTGAGTGGCCATTATATCTTGCAAGTACTGGGAGCGCCGGAGTAAAGAAAGAACTTTTCCAGCACGTAAGTCCCCCTAAGAAATTAAAGTATGTTCCGAAAGTCCATCCTTCTTCAATATTGCCTTTGATTGAAAATGATACAATTAAAAGTACAGTGGAATCTTCACTCGAACCTCTTCAACTCGAATTTCTTCAACTCGAATTTCTCTTCAACTCGAATTTCTTCAACTCGAATTTCTTCAACTCGAATTTCTCTTCAACTCGAATTTCTCTTTAACTTGAACAAGTTTTCTAGTCCCTTTAGTTAACAATGACTTATAAAGAACCTTACTCCATAAGTCGAATTTTCCATAACTTGAACAAATTTGTGCGTGTTTAAGATATGGAGACATGGAATCTTTTTTATAGATTGTTCCAGAATGCATGTGTGGCTTTGAGTCTGGTATGAAACTTGAAGTGCCCAACAAGGACTACAAAAATACTTATTGGTTAGCAACTATCATTGCAAAAGCCACACCCTTGATTCTGGTGCGATATGAAGGCTTCAAGGAATCGAATAATGCAGACTTTTGGTGTAACACATTAACAGATGACATTCATCCTGTCGGTTGGTGTGCAAGGACTAAACACGCTTTGAAACCGCCAAAGGGTACGTCCTACTATGCACCAATCTTGAAATCTCAATTTTTCAAAATTTTGACTATTTAACATCTTTAAAATTATAGAACTGACAGGGACGTTTTTTATGTATGTGACAATTCTTTGTTACTGTTACATGAGAAATGTGCTATTTTGATCAGGGAAAAGGTCGGTAAAAACTACCCTCTTTCAGACAGAACTTTTGTGATGGTAAAAGGTAGATTTTTTACCAAAAGTCAGGGACAACCGTTCTTGGTAACTGCTTAGAACTATGCTTATCTTTACCTACCTGGTAATATAAATTTGCAATTCCAAGCATCAAAATTTGGATTTGCAGGTGGTCTCTGATACAGCTTATATTAGTTACTGTGATCTAGGCACAGATATCTTATATAAAACACTAGATGGAGCTTTTCCTAACCTATTTAAAGCAAAATGATTCGCCATCTTGACTGGAGTGACGTCACAACTTAGCTTGCAAGATCCTTGAAATTTTTAAGTCATTGCAGTGTCAAAAAAGTTTAAACAGTGAGAACCAAGGTTTCTACTGTGACCTACGTTCAGCAAAGATGGCCCATTATTTTGCTTCACCTGCCATTGCTTGGGAAATACAGAGAAGCTCTATCTAGTGTTTTATATAAGATATCTGTGAATCTAGGCGGTAAGTTACTGGAAGGTGAGAGTAGATTAAGCGCTCAACCCCATCACTGGACCTCCTAATTCTAGTGCAAAGAGTCTGAAAAACTCCCTCAGTTCCGTCTCCACTGACATCCACAATGAATATACTTACTTACTTTTTGATTTCTTTCTACAGCCATCCAAGATCAAGAGACGAATTGGTACGCTTATCTCATAAAGAATCTTACTGGGACGAGAAAAGCATCAGAAAGTCTATTTCTAAAGGTATCTCTCTTTAACCTAAAAATAATGATTTCAAGGAGCCCTCAAGTTAAAAAATAGTTTGGCAAAATATTGCATCAAATAAAGTTTTTTAAATTGACACTTACAGTGGATTTCGAGTCCACTCTAGCCTTCCAAACTTTTGTTCTAGAGTTTCCTAGCTGGCACAAAACTATAACGTTAGATAAACGTTGAAACATTATATTCTTTCAGCTAGGTTCGTTATTTCCCTCTTTCTGCATTCGTATGCTACACCTCTTCTGCCAGCTCTCTTACAGTGTACTTTCTTAAGCCTGGAATACCCTTATCGATTTAAACAATCAATGAAATTCCAGCCACATACAAAGCCCCAAACCTTAACCTCTTGGAAAGGAAATAGACCTCAATATGTGGGTATGTGGCTGGATAAAGTTTTAATTCATCTTTTTCAAATTTACCATATTTACCCCCCCCCCTTGGAAATGAAATAGACCCTATAAATAAGAGTATACGGTCTTAATTCATCTTTTTTAGAAATCACATCCTGTACATTACTTACGTGCTGGACATTATGTGGAAGTGATTGATTTATACAACCCAACATGTTACTGGCTAGCTCGTATTGTAGAAATCTTCGCTGGTCGTTTAAGCTTACAATACGAAGGTTATGAAGACAAACAAGCTGAATTCTGGTGTTATTATTTGGATGAACGGTTGAGACCTGTCGGACATGGTTTAAAAAATGCGTTAACGTTATATCCACCAAAAGGTATTTCTTTATTCAAGCACTAAAGGGAAAACATTACCTGTACCAGACTGAGTCTGCTTTCTTCTCGACATCGTTCCGTCTGAAACTTTTTACGAATACCCCCAAGGACGTCTTTAGAAGTCACTGCAGTACTGTTTCAAGGAACTAATATTACTTCCATGTATAAAGTAAAACATGTAAAACGTAATAGACCAAAAGACTGATAGAAATCGCGTGGTTGGATAGGGACTTGTAGGTAAAACAAACCCATTGATTTAAACATTAAAGAAATACGAGAATTGCGCCGGTGTGCAAAGTTTCTACTGGGCTTTATCGAGAACTATCGTCACTGCGAAGATTCCACTTCCGGGAGTAAGATTCTACTGTCAGCTTCTAGCGGGAAAATAGCAGAATTTCTGAAAGCTGAAAAATTAGATCTAGAAAAGTTTCTTTAATCAACACAAGCTATTTCCCCACCTCTTTGAAGAAAAACTCTTTTCAAATCTTCCTGAAAAAAGGAAAAGTCTGCGGAATCTAAGTCCGGGGAGTGTCAATCTCACCCAAAACGACGGTAGAATATTTGTTAAAAAAAGACCTAAAAAGCAGTACAATTTTAGCAATTCTCATATTCCACTAGTTGTTTAGCGGATAGTGTTTCTGATGTATGAGTTCTGATTTCCCTTTTGATGAAAATATACGTCAATTTTCTTCTTTTTTCCCCACAGTAACTCCAACTATTTCACATGGACAATTCAAACGGATCACCGAAAAGTTGATCACCCTTTCACGGAGAAGTGATAACGCTGTATTTAAGTCTCTCTTCCAAGTAAGTCGCATTTTATTCGCTTTATACTTAAGTCTTTGTTAACGACCGTCGTGCATTCGAGGTAGAGCGTGCGGTCACAATATGCAAGGTCGCGATCTCCAGTCGGGTCATGCCAAGACTTCGTACTTAATACAAATATTAATTTAATTCCTCTCCGCTTAATGTTCCACAATTTGAAAAAAGAAGGATCAAGGGTATGTGGAGCAATCTAGGAGAAAGAGTTACGTCCACCCCTACCTACCTAGGAAAAAGTAGCCCTCGGGTCGCTTTCGACAGCGGTCGCGAACTTAATTTGCTTACTACATCACCAGGATGGTAAGGATCTGGTTAGTCTGAAAATATTTTAAAATGTTCACTAGCGAGCCTCGCACAGTGTACAAAGTTCTTCCATCTCAAATGGACTTTACGTCACAGCGAGGTTAAAAAAGAGACTTTTTCATCCAATAAAAATTCAACAAAATTTTACAAAATTTGAAGAATCTTTCCTATGTAATTTGTATTTTAAAATCAATTTCCGTCTGAAACAAACAAAAAGTTGCTGTGACCACTGCTCGAAACATAATCCTTTATTTACATTCTAAAGGGATGGAAACAGAAAGAAGAACACAATTTAAGACTGGGAATGAAACTTGAAGCCATCAATCCACAGAATCCTTCAGAAATTTGCGTGGCTACTGTCACCAGGATTTTCGATCCTTTCTACTTCTTGGTGAAAATCGATAATCTGATATCTGTTCAAGAGGATGTGACCACGGATTCTTTTGTTGCACGTAAAGGACAAGCTGGCATCTTCCCTGTTGGATATTGTTTCAAGAATGGTGTTCATCTGCAGCAACCGAAAGGTTTGTTTCTATGATTGTTGTTGTTTGTTATTCCCTGGGTCCACATCCGATCAGTTTTGCTTGAATCTTTGTACTGTTTTATCATTCCCTGGGTCCACATAATGTTCATTTTTGCTTGAATCTTTGTATTTGCTTGTAATTCCCAGGGTCCACATCCAATCAGTTTTTTTTACACAAGGTTCATGATTTATCTTTGTTGTAATATCAACCAGGGGAATAGGTGGATGATATAGCGACATGCATTGATACTTTGCAGCAATTCTCAATTTTGATACTAAGGCAACTCAAAATTCCCAGAAATCCACTATAAAAATCCCCATTGAAATAAAAAAAATACCTGAAAGATTCGAAAGAAGTGTGATTTTCTCTGAATTTTTGAAATAATTCATGAAAAAAATTGACGAATTTATCATATCAAATAAACATGTTCTAGACATATAACTATTTTTTCGAAACATCCACCAACCCCATGATGCCATGCCAAATATTTTAAATCTCCCAGGATTCAACGGCAAGTTCACATGGGACGGCTATCTGAAGTACACCAAGACTGAAGCTGTCAGTGATTCGTTTTTTCCCGAGGTAACTATATCAGCATAGTCTTGGAAATCATAATTAATTTATATTAACTTGAAATTCAACAAAGGAAGACTTGAAAAAGGATGAAAAATTGAAGTACTGGCTGAAATCAATGCTAACTATGACACCCATTAGAAAACAGAAAATCACGCTAGTTATGACAACCATTATAAAAACTCAAGTCTTTGGCTAAATCTTGTTTTTATCATTTTTTTTTACGTTTCTAACGCGATAATTTCTGACTTTTTCAGCTCAAAGCACCGGAAGATTTCATGGAAGGAATGAAACTTGAAGCGGTTGACCCAGACCACAATTCCAACATATGTGTGGCAACCATTCGGCGTGTGGTGGGTGGCCACTTATGGCTCCACATTGATGGTGACACAAGGGGAGAAATGATATACGCGTACAATTCGTTTAATATCTTCCCTGTGGGGTGGTGTGAAGAGACTGGACATGAACTGCAATGGCCAAGACCTGAGAGTAAGTCATTCTTTGTTGTTTTATTAAAAAGATCAGTAAATGATTCGACCTATCATGAATTCTGCAACCAATAAAATCCTCAGAACACTTAAGAGCAGGCAGCGATGGAAGGAGAAAATTATATCATCGGTAGATTTCACAGGATTTTACAAAATAAACTGTAACAATTAGCGACAGTTTTTTATCGCTTCATTTAATTAGGGATAAATTCTTGCAATCCAGTAGTTATCATAAACAGGGCCTCCTATGCAAAATTCACTCTTATAGAGTTACTGAAAAAAGACAGATTTGTTCGGTGAAGGTTTTGCAATTTATAAGGGATGAGTAGATTAAAAGGTCACACTGTGTGTGCTTTTGTCCTGTTCTCTTTTCCATTCTTTTCTTCATTTCTAAGACGGTCAACAAAAATACACCCCTGTCTCACAGCCGCAGTGGAACTATTTCCCCCAGCGGGGATAAAAATTTCTATCGAAATCCCAATTGGGATAGAAATCTATTGTTCTAAGCTTAAAAACATCCAGTAGGGATAGTTTTGAAGTGCAACTTTTTTAAATGAATTTCAGATGGGGATGAAATGAAATTCGATCTCCCAATAGTAGGGTAGTACTTTTCCCACTGGGGACGAAATTTTGGCCAAATTTTTCCAGTGGAGCGGGGGTCTCAGCATCTCGGACACAGGGGTGTAAAGATGAAAGGGGTGAAGCTTTCTTTGCACAAAACCGAATGACGTTATTAGGAAATTATTGCTTTGCACTCTTCACACTACTGCATTTTCACTTAATGACACTGTACTCTTTTTTTCTCTCTCTGTAATGACATATTATTCGGTTTCCCTGTCTTTTGACACTTCTCTTACATATGCAATTTCCATTTGTCAAAAAATATCTCTTTTGTTACTCCCTCTTGACGGAGCGTGATTTAAATGTTCAATTGGAGTGTGAAAATAGATGGTGCGTCAAGAAGTTCCGAAGACATTCAAGAGACGTCCGAGGGGTGGATTATCTGATTGTTGTTTTGTCATTGAAGGAGTTAAAAGGACAATTAAAATAGCTCATTGCTTTTTGATGTGAGAAAATGGTCATATCTATTATGTCGAGTTGTTAAAAAAATTAATGAGCCGTTATTGCCTTTGATCAGAAACTTGTGATCGACTTGAAGTGACTCGTGTTATCTTTTTTGTCTTTAATTTTCTATTAAGAAACTAGATTTTAATAGTAACTTTGCTTAGCTTTGTCTTTAACAGTTCACACCGTTTCACTGTTGCTTATTATTTTCATATGAAACTTTTTTGTTTGCCAGCCAGTAGAAGTGTTGAAATCAGACATCTTTGATTCAATTCTTTTACAAGCTTCTGATCAATTTCTCTGTGTTAAAAGCTGTTTTCTAAATTAACACCTTTTTGTTGAAGTGACCATTAGAGCGTGAAATTGCTGACTATATTCTGTTTTGTCATTCCTCACTCCTCCATCAGAATTGTCTCGTTGTTAAAAAGTTTTGAAGCTTTTTTGTATAGTTTAAAAAATCGAGTGATTAAAAATTGTTTTTCTTTGAACAAGTGAGAAAAAAGGTCTCATTTGCTACAGAATTTCGTGTTTATTAAATTCTTACTTCTGAGGTAAGATCTCTTAAATTCTTAACGCTCTCTGCACACGTTACTAATCTTATTTTTGTTGATTATAATGGTTTATAGTGTAAACTCATCTTTATTATCCAGAAGGCAAGGTTTTAAAATATTTGTAAAACAATCCTCAAAGTGTTAAATTTCGCGCCAAAGAGAGGGTTTTAATGAAAAGACTTATTTTGTGTTTCTTTTTCTTTCAGCTCTCGAGCAGAAGAATCGCATCTCAAGTTTGAGGTAATTTTTGTTTTTTCGACTGAATGTTATTGAATTTATCTTTGAAGGAAAAGCCCAGGAAAAGTCTTGATTCAAGTTTGTGTAAAAAATCTCATGTTTAGTTTTCAAACATCTTTTATTTTATCATTATCTGCTAAATATTTTTCTATTCAGCTCATTGTTTAGTGAAGGGATCTTAACATTTTTTAACACTTTTTGAAGAGACGGTACAAAGTAACATAACACTCTTCATAAACACACTCAGCTTTCTGTTGGCACAAGTTTAAGACGAAATATTTGTCGATAAGAAACCATAGACTATGATAGATTTATAGTCCGAAGGGCTAGAGTGCTTTAAGTCATCGCAGGCAACAAAAAGTGAATATCGGAAAAAATATTGTTGCTTTTGTTTTCGAAAATCTGCGAAGCTTCTGATTGGTCACGCGCTGAAATTCTATTGCAATGTCACGTGACCTAGGATTTCTTACCTAACCACCGCACAATTTACAGCTAAGGTACGCCATCTAGCCCTTCGGGCTTTATAAATCTATGAAGAAACCTCCTTTATTGTGGACACGGCTTTTCTTTTCTTTTAGAAGGACCTATTATCTCATACAGTAAACTACTTTTTTCTATCACTCTGACACTGCAAAGTCATTAAAAAATAACGAAAGAGTTTGTCAAACCGTTTTCTTATTGCTATCTATTGTTCTTTTCAAGTACTCACTTCACTTCCATAATTGTTGATAGCCTCATAATATTTTAATGACTTTCTATTGTTCTCTGTCTTTTGATGCCAAAAATTAATTTTCCTCCCTTCAACAATTTAAAGTTGACAACATCAGTAAAAAGAAGGAATTCCCATATGAATGCTAATGTTAAATCACACCTTTGTCGGAATATATTTTTTGTTTTATGTTAAAATTTATTTTTCTCTTTTACCTACCGGCCGAAAACCATTTATGAAAAGCATTCGAATCTTTCAGTCTTTTACTTGATTTTAAAAGACTTTAATTTAGTTTTCTTGATATAAATTACTTTGGGATGCTAAAATTTGAATTAGGATCATCTTCATTACTCATTACACGTTTTTTTTATAAGAACATCCGAAAGCCTTCTAAATTTTTGGGTTTTAAGCCTAAATATATTCTTAACATTTTCTATTTTCACCATTTTATGACCATTTTTACCCATTTTCGTAAGGAATTTGGTGTTTTGGAGTCTGCAAAGCCTTAGAATATTCTTAGCTTGTTCTTAGCATTTTTGCCATTGAAGCATTTTGTTCTTATATAGTTTGTTCTTATAAAAGAAAACGTGTAGGATCATTTGTTTACATAAATCTTTGATTAATTGACTTTCTTGAGTACAGTACACGTTTTTTATATAAGAACAAACTATATAAGAACATAAGGCTTCAATGGCCAAAATGTTAAGAACAACAATAACTACATTCTAAGACTTTATAGATTTTAAACGGCAAATTTCTTAAGAAAATGGTCAAAAATGCTCACAAAATGGTGAAAATAAGAACATGCTAAAAACATTTTTAGGCTTGAAACTCAAAAAGTTAAGAACATCCTGAGGCTTCAAAAATTTTGAATGTTCTTTAAAAAAAATGTACATTAACTGCCTTAAATCCTTGTTATCATAAGAGTTATAAACCACATGTTTAAATATAAGAACAAAGACAATAAGAATCTTTGGAACCTGAAAAGTTTAAGAACATTACACGTTGTTTTTTTATAAAAGAACATCCAAAATCTTTTAAGCTTTCTGATGTTCTTAATTTTTTGGGTTTTAAGCCTAAAAATGTTCTTAACATTTTCTTATTTTCACCATTTTGTGACCTTTTTTACCCATTTTCCTAAGAAATCGTGTGTTTTATCGTCCGCAAAACCTTCAAATGTTCTTAATTTGTTCTTATCCTTTTTGTCATTGAAGTCTTATGTTCTTATGTTTATAATTTGTTCCTATAAAAAAAGGAATAGGCGTAGCGAGATACTCTGCAAAATTTATGGACGAGAGCGGCTTTTATGACACTGTAATTACACGCTTTTTTTTTTATAAGAATGGTGTTTTTTCATTTCATCATGGATATTCTTAACTTTTTGGCGAAAATCATCCAAAAATATTCTTACGGTATTCTTAGGTTAAGATCGAAATTGGCAATCTACAGGTTAAAATGCATTAAAAATGGCATTCTTAGGTTCAGTTGCTAAATTCCATGATGGTGGTATTCTTACCATATTCTTAATTTTTTGGCCATTTTCATCATGGACATTCTTATAAAGTGTATTCTTATAAAAAAAAAAGCGTGTATTATCTTTGTTTTATCAAAAGATAATGAATATGTCATAAACGTCTGCACTTCCTCATAAATTTTGCAGGGTATCTCGCTTCCCCTATGAAAGGTTACTTGGATTCTTCTCTTGAAGATATTCTCAAATTAGTTTTTTTTTAAATCACATAAATTTTGGTTTATAATTTTGTATTTTTCTGTTACAGACACACGGCCACGCGTAGAAATCGTTTGGAGGATTTACGAAAAGGTAAAGTTACCACAGTCGAGACACGTGACCCCAAAAAAGACGTCGCGCCCAACCAAAAGGTTAAAGCGAACAAGAACGTGTATAGAAAGGGACGTCGTGGAGTTTCACGCAAACAGGGTACGTACAATGAAGAGAGCTCTGAAGGCACGGTAGATACATCAATCGCATTCGTTTGCATCAATCGGTTGGCGGAAGAATTCAATACCGAGAAAAGCATCAAAGAGTTTTACAATTTAGATGCACAGAATCGGCTGCCGGCACAAATAGTTACCATTGACGACGATGATGATAATGATGATGGATCTCCAAAGAAAAACGATGCAACCACGACATACAGTGAACAAGATCTCAACTATCTGAGCTTAGTACGTGTCAAACCTAATAAACTTTCCAAAACTGAAAGTGAAATGTTTGATAAAAATCTCAACGAGCATTCTGCAGAAGATGTAGAGGATGATTTGACGTCACAAGGGCGGGGTAAAGGGCGTTCATTGAACAGTGTCATCTCTATGTTAACCGCCACGCGTAACCAACCACGGCCCTCCCATCTACTTGAACAATATAAACAAAGTAAAAACAAGAATAAACAAACAACACAATCCAAAGAGAACATCAATGTCATTGATCTTTCCAACGATGACGCGCCATCTGCTGTTAAAACCAATATTGTGGAATCGGCACCTGATGGCTCCATCAACATTCCAGGAAAAGGTCAATACAAGATCATGGAACAAATTGTCACCAAACAAGGTGATCGCAACAAAATCATCTTGCGACTCGGAAAACCGGTCAAAACAAACCAGCCAGTGGTGGAAAAGAGGAACAAATCGAAGACGACGGTCAATTCAAACGCCGTGTCACCTTCACGTGACATCACGTCACCACGTACCTCCGTCGATGATATGTACACGTTAGAAAACATGGTACACACGCATCAAGGCTTGGATGAAATGCTCCGTAACCGATTCAAGAAAGTACATACGTTTTGCGCTAAACTTCCACGCAACCCGCTGATGTGGACAAGGAAACACGTCTCGACCTTCATCAATAATGCTAACTTCGCCAAATATGCTTCCAACTTTTCCGAACAGGTTGGTGTTTTTTTCTATGTTAATGTGTCAAAGAGAGATTAGAGAAGAGTGTCATTTCTCTGAAGACGAAGTAGACATGATTTGCCAGTCAGACGTGAGGACAAAAGTAGACTAGATTCGCCTTCTGGGGGAACTTTGCATCTGATAATTTTTGATGGGGCTGAGACTAGTGAAGCCCTCTTAATCATATTATCCAGCCTATCAAAAAGCCTAAGTTGACCTCAGGCTATGACAAATGGGGTTTTACATTCAAACTGAATAGCACATGTACTTTTCAATCTCTCCGTTTTTACTCCATTCACCACCTTTTTAGTAACTCGTGATATTGAAAGAGTTTTTGAGTATACTACTGCGTCAATAAACGTCATGGTGTCTAAGATTTCAGTTCTGAGCACCCCTGAGAGTGAAATCTATATAAAACTCTCTTGTAGTAGCTATTAGTGAGTGACTACATGTCTGTAGATATCCTAAGAGTCCATCGAAGACGAAATTCAATCCAGAAGAAAGTTGTTAGGGTTAGCAGTTGCGTAGTGCGAACAAGGGCTAGATGAACTTTGTCCGTACTCGTGATCAATTTAACCTCGATAATGACTTATATCTCTAATAAATATTTTCATTTCCATGTCACCACCAGGAGATTGATGGACACGCTTTGATGTTGTTAACAGTGCAAGAAATCCACCACATGTTGGGCGTCAAACTTGGTCCCGCCATGAAAATCCATGACCTCATTTATTCTCTGCAACAGCTGGTCAACGAGGCGTATTTGGCCAGTAAGAACCGTATTCTCTCAAAATCCAATTGATTCTATTGGTTAATTGATAAAATCCAACTGATTTCATTGGTTATTTGTGAAAATCCAATCGAATTCACTGGATACTTGTTGTTTTGGTCATCATAAAGACTTTGTTTTCTCCTTTGTTATATACTTTGTTTAATACTTTGTTTATATAGGACCCATGTTTTTATACACCCCTTTCTCAAAAACCTGTAGGATTTTTTTCAGCCAGGAGGGGTAAGAATAACGGATTTAAACTCGATGTGGATTGATATTTATTATATTCTTTATGACCGGGGGATTTGAATTCCTTAGTTTTCAAGTCAGACAATTTATTGAGGTGAACTGGGGTGGAAAAAATCAGACAATATTTTGCAGTGACGATTTGTTTATTTGAATTTTTTTTCAGCGGATAAAAGATTGGAGTATTGGAAGTCAATTCTTCCAGTTGGAAGGGGGTCCCAGCGGGTCTATGAGAAAGGGGGGGGGTGTTTCTATCTATTATATTTTAAGTCATAGGTTTTGTCTTGTCTTAAAAGATCATAGTTCTCTCCGGGATGAAGACTATTCGTTGAATTCTTTATTTTCTTAACCAAATCTAATCAAGCTTTGAAGATTTTCAAATCAAAATTTTGAGAAGAATAAAAAGACGGCTCAAAATATTTATTGAGTTTTGGTTTTTTGGCAAAGTGAAACCTTTCCATTTTTTCGTCATCGTTAAAAATAAGATCTTTATTATTTTCAATGTTTTTTTATGTGTTTTTTAGATGAAGGAGGAGGGTTTGATGACGAGGAAAGGTTCACTTTGCCAAAGACCGAACACAAAAGTACCAAACATAAGAATCGCGATTTCACTTTCACTTCTGATAACTATCAACCCACTGAGACAGGTACAAATCTTCTGTATTGACTTTTTTTACCACTATGTTATTCTGACTTGTAAAGTTTTTTTATTGACTTGATTAAAGATTATTGACTGAAAATAGAATCTTTTGTGTCTTTAAAGGTTTTATTTTCACACAAGTGTTCCCGTTTCATATCAGACACATTTCATATTAGGACAGTGTCTGCCTATTTTTATATTGTGCTGATATAAGCAAAAATGTTTTTCTTTTCCACTTTCTGACCAATCTTGCTCCACATCCGTGTCAATCCAATGTGAAAAAGCTTGTAAATTAAAATTGATGAATAAGCAAACGATATCACTCTTATTTAAAGACAAAACCTTTAAGTTTTAATTTTTCGAGCAAGTAATGCTACATTTTACATTCTAAGTCATTTTATACATTAATACTGGTATCCGGACAACCCCCCTGGTTCAGAAAATTCTCCTCCGGAAACCTCTTTCGTGAATTCATACTTATAATTTTGCTTCGAAATCTGTTTACAGAGATTTCTTTACTGTATGAATACACCTCTCTTTCTTTAGATTCAATAGAAAATGAAAAAGATTCACTCCATGAAATTAGTCACAGTGACGCAACAACGACAGAAGAAAACGAAAGTCTTTTCGAATCTCGTCCAAGTGAAAATGGAAATGATGAGGTCATCGAAAATGTATCTTCAATACAACCCAATGATGTCGAAATATCAAAGAAAATCGATGAGCAAATCGAAAAAATGGAAGTGAAAAGCACAAACAGTGTAAAGGACGAACATGAAAATGAGGTTGAAAAATCACCTTTGAAACAGGAAACAAAGATTTCCAATACAGACATAATAGACAATACCCCCGGAGAATCGAAACAATCGAACGCGAAAGTCTCCTCATGGATGGATCAAAACAATGACGCATTAGAGAAAGTTCGGATGGAAACATGTGGAGATTTTGAAAAAGAATATTATGGACTCGTTAATCAAACATACGGCTCTAATACCAATCCGTACTTAGTACGTGGTCCACCCATTCAGACGCCCGGTCATAAACATCCAGTACGTTTCATTCAAATACGCCCATTGGCGGGTAGTAATCCAAATATGATCTATCCGCCCATGGCAGGGGCCTATCCAAGGTTTATACAACCACCGCCAACGTCAGCTGAAAGCCCTCAGCAAATGCCATTTATTTTAAAATTTGGTTCTGTCAAAGACTTAGAAGGTGGAACACACCCTTCAGCTACCAGTGAGAAAATTGATACTAAATCCAAAAAAACAAAAAATTCTAAGAGCGAAGATCGAAAAGGTAGCGAACGGCGAAAGCGAAAAAGTGACGTCACAGCAGCGCCTCGCTCACCCAAACATATTCGACCTGGTGCGTTGGCAATCATACCAAAATATCCAGACAATTCGAAAGAGATTTACGATAAACATTTAGGGAATGTTGAAATTGAATTGATCAACAAAAAGTTATGGGACGATTTCTTTAATACTGGGACTGAAATGATCTTAACCAGAAACGGAAGGTATGAATGATTGACTTTTTGTGATCCTGCCAACTGACCATCTTTCAAAACACGTCCGTTTCTTTTATAAGAACATCCAACCCTTTACCATTTGACTTTTAAGCCTAAAAATGTTCTTGAAATGTTCTTGATTTTACCGTTTAGTGCAATTTCCTAAGAATCGGGTGTTTGTCTGTAAAGTTTTGAAATGTTCTTAGCCTGTTCTTAATATTTTAGTCATCGAAGCCTTATGCTCTTTTTAATTTATTCTTACAAGAAAAGCAGAATTAAAGATCTGAGTGACAGAGATTCGAATTTGAGAAGGAATTAAGATCTGATAAGCTGAGATACAGGGGTGAAACACTCAATAGCAGTATTGAAAATTTAAAATCTGAAAGAAAAATGCAAGAATGTGAATTTTAAGTTGTTGAAAGACTTCGCTATACCATTTAACAGTTACACGTTTTTTATAAGAACAAATCATATAAAAACACAAGGCTTCGATGGCCAAAATAATAAGAAAAAGTTAAGAGCTTTACGGACTAAGAAAGTGCACAAAATGGTGAAAATAAGAATATTTTTAGGCTTAACACACAATAAGTTAAAAAACATCTAAAGGCTACTTAAATTTTGGATGTTCTTTTATTATAAACATCATGCGAACGCTGCTAAAGAAAATCAATATAAATTAAACAAGATCAATCAAATAAATATTAATTGCAATGGCCACTCACTCAATCACTACACAAGGTGTATTTTGTCGTCACGGTCAATCAGTAGACTCTCCAAAACTCGAAACTTTTTGGGGAAGAGAAAGGTTTTGTTACAGTTTGTTCAAGAAACGTTTGAGTCTTCCAGACTTCATTGTATCGTTAAACGTGTATCTTTCCTTTTTATTACTTCAGACGTATGTTTCCAGCATTAGGTGTCAAATTCACAGGAATGCTGACGTCATCAAAATACGTCATCTTACTGGATTTCATCCCGGCTGATCAATTCCGATACAAGTTCGAATACAAACCGAACGCCCCGAAGTGGATGGTGGCATGCGAGGAAGGAACGCCCAAACCAACGCAAGTTTACATCCATCCCTTCTCACCCCAGTTCGGCTTCGAATGGTGTCGGACAGACGTCAGCTTCATCAAGTGCAAATTGACCAACAATTACCGTGAAAATTGCGGACATGTAAGATCAACCTTTTCATTTCTTAGGTTATAACTTTTGCATGCACTCAATTTGCCATGTATATTTGATTTAACGGATAGTAAACTTTGTGAAAATGTTGTGGACATTTTTCTAAATGATCTGCTTTCAAAATAACTGTTAAATGGTATAGCGAAGTCTATCAATTACTTAAAATTCACATTTCATTTTTCTTTCAGATTTTGATGCAGTCGATGCACAAATACCAACCACGTATCAACGTTTTGTATTGGGATGGTACTTTACCTTTTCAAATTACACCTCATGAAATGATGCGACTGTGTGTGAAAAAGTCTTTTATGTTCGAACAAACACAATTCATCGCTGTCACCGCTTACCAAAACAATGAGGTACACAACATTCATATCTTGTTTACTTCCTCATCTGGAGTCAGCTTGCTCATCCTATTTTAACATTTTGCCATTACTTTGAATTTCATTGATCAGCATTTACTAGTTGTTTGAACAATTTTCAATTGTTTCATGAGACCTTTTCATAAATTACGTTAGAAGAAACGCTCACCTCGTTTTCGAAATATTGCTATGGTTAATTGATTTTCAGAGGAGTTCATGATAAGTTTACTCTATTTGAAAATTAACAAATGAAGACTCGAGGGATATAATCACCTGGATTCAAAACGAGGAAGTCGTTCTACTCACAATAATTTGTGAGCAGGGACAATGAAATCTTTTGTCCGTCTTTTTCAGTCCAGTTTCATTCTATATTCAACTATTTCTTCAGGTAACGAACCTCAAGATTCAGAGCAATCCTTTCGCTAGAGGCTTTCGTGGTGATTGGCGCAAAACGAAAGCCAAACGAACCAATCAGAAGAAAGATACTTCAACGGGCTTCAGTTATGAAGATGAAAATGAAGAGGAAGATTATGGTGGTTCGGACGACGAACAATCGCAAAGCATGGTGGGTGAACAATCGCAAAGCATGACGAATAGCATGAGTTTTGATGACAAGGAGAATGATAACGATGACGCAATGCATTTCAATGACACAACCATCGTTAAAGTCGAGCCGGAATATTAACACTCGTTTTTTTGTTTGCTCAAAAACACTTACATACATACATAGAAATAAATCTTACTTTGGCCCTGCGCAAGTTTCTTTCGCAAAGTCTTTCTAAGAAATTGGAAAGGTCCAGCTTTGAACTGTTAAACATATTGTTTTTATAAGAACATCCAAAATTTATGAAGCCTTTGGATGTTCATAACGTTTTGAGTTTTAAGCCTAATAATGTATTTAACAAAACATGTGCTTATTTTCGCTATTTTGTGAGTATTTTCGCTATTTTGTGAGTATTTTCGCCAATTTTCTTAAGAAATCGGGTGTTTAGAGTCTGCAACGCTTTAAAAATGTTCTCAACTTGATCTTAGTTTTTGGCCATCAAAGCCTTATGTTCTTATGTATAGTTTGTTCTTATAAAAAACGTGTTTCTCCCTAACCGGCTTCACCCTCGGTCTTGAAAGGGTTACTATTTCTTTTAGCCTTTCAGGAAACTATGTTATACCTATATTGCAGAACTTTCGTCGCAGCCAACACTTGAAACTCGTGGCATCTATCACTACAATCAGTGCCATAACATATTGGCACTTTTCGCTAATTTACCATTTTTCGAAAATTGAAGTTCGAGCGAGAATGTCAATTTCGGGCCCTCAACTTGATTTCAACGATTATTTCGATCTGGGAGGGATTTATTGGTTTCTAGGCTATATTTCAAGCCCTACTGGACCATTTTTGAACTTTTGAATCCTCAGATCCTAAGGTCCTTAAGTCTAGCGTTAAAACTCAGAGTTAAAACTCTACCCTTCGAACCTACTTTAGAGCACTTGCAAATCGATTGTGGTTTCAAAACACCCCGGTGGGTTTCCTTTTTGTGCCAAGTTTTTCGTCACTGATTGTAGATTTAGAAAATTATGCCGCCGCGTGAAAACAAACATTTAATCTGCTATTTTAAAAGCGGTGCAAAATTTTAAGGCCATACTTTTTCTTATCTGGCACCCAGATGCAGAAATTTTCTTCCGACACGCTAAAGCTCTGAAGATCGGGAAAATTTTCAACAACAGATTACGGAACTTTGCAAGACTGCGTCAAGGATTTTGCAGCGGGAGGTCTGGTAATCCAGCTTTCGTTTTCGGGGATTGGCGGGTCCAACCGAAATATTTTTAGCTTTACCCGAAAGGGTAGTTGAACCCGACTCGACTGGGGATGTGGCACACAAAGGGCGACTATCATTCCTCTCCGATGGGGAATTGGCCCGCTCCTTTAGAGCTTTAGCATGGGTGGCCGCCAATCCGCCATCGGAATATCAGATGCAACTTTTTCTTGTTTGAGAAAGGTTGAATATTACTCAATTACTTCTTCTAATGCATCCCTGCGATTTCTACATATGACAATACTGCTAGTTCCCACTCTGTCACAGCTTCCCCGGTAGATCTTCAAATCATTTGGTCTGAAGATGAATTTACCTCCTTGGGTGCTTTTGATAATTATGTAGTCATTTTTATAATCGCATAGTTTTATTTAATGACAGTGTTTTTGTCAAATTTTAATAGATTTGTGAAATGATTTTTTTTTGGCAAAAACGATTTTTTATTTATTTGGTATACGACTTTGGATACCTTTTTCTAGTTGTCAACTTTCTTACAGACTGACAATTCTTTTGGGTAAATACTTTTTGTGAGATAATTTTTATAAAATGCCAAATGATTGTGTGCATTGTACATAGTTTGTTTACTCGACTCATTTTTTTGCATGCATGAAAATAAAGATGACTAATTTTTGTACAGAGAGAAACAAAATTTTTTTTAAGCTTTATTCCAATTTATTAATTGGGCTTTTCCAGAAATTGTCTGTGTCCCCCCTGTTGATGATATCTATTGTTCGAGCTCCACAACCCTCTGGATGTCTGGCTTAAAATAAAACAAAGACCCACTTGATAGGTGATAAGATTGATCACGCCTTCACACCAAAGAAGTAGGACCGGGGGGGGGGGGGGGGGGGGGTACTAGGGTTGCGAGCTGAAAATATCGAGAAATTTTTCTAACTTTAGCATTAGCATTTTAGGGCTTTATATTTCCAATTATACATGGAACTACTCTAATAAAAGATATATAATACAAAGCATTGTAAACTCCTTGAGTACTATGGTACTATGGAAAACTTGATTTATTCAAAAGCCACGGTATATCAACCCCAAATGCAATTCTCGGCTTCGGCTAAAGCAAAATGTTTGTGTTCGATGGAAAGCTCCACTTTAGATCCTCAGTTTAGATTATTTGTGGTCGAACAGATCATCCATAAAAGCAGGAAATTTAGCGATAGGCAGTTGTGAAAGAGTTAAACATTTCCAGTATATAGTAGGGGATTATGTAATATTATTCAACTATAAATGTGTGCATAAAAATATTGTCTTGCATTAAATATACTACATTTCTCTAGTTTTATAGACTGCTATAGAAAACTTTTTTTAACCCTCCAAATAAGGTCATATATTCAATCAAGAGGAGGGGGTACCTCTAAAAACCGGAAATCTTAGGGTGTGCAAAAGTTTCTAAAAAATACAGGGAGTTTCTTGATAATGGGTAAGAAAACAGAGAAGTTTTCCGATTTTCTTGTAGAATACAAGTGAGTGTGACCTCCTCATCTTAACGATACCATATCCATAAGAACAGTAATGCAAAGACGAGACAACCAGCTGCCACCCTTACGCCCCACTTTGCGAAGGCGGTTTGATTTTCGAATTCTTCGATTTCATCCAGTTCAGCTTGGTCGGCATTTAAACCAACTTGGCTGTTCGAAGCTGAAATAGAACAAAGCAAATATAACATTTGTAAAATTTGAACAAGCCAAATTAAAAACATAATTTAAAATCGAGGCGTTGGTAGAATTGTTAGTAATGCTCTGGAGGGTACCATAGAAAATGCACTGTAAGGTCAGAATTAAGAGGAAGTGCAATCCAATGTTTTTCTGGGCAAATTTTGGAAAATCTGACCATATTCTTTGCCTTACCTTACGATGCTCAAAGATTTTCAGATTAATGTACAGCAAGGGTCAATTTTGCACCCAAATTTGTTTGATTTTGCACCCAAACTTCCTCAAATTTTGCTATTTAGGCTTGTGTGCTATTGTCGTCCCCCATTGTCTCTATGTATCTACTCAGATTACTTTTATTGTAAAGCTAAGCTAGGAATAAATGAAATGGGAAGGAATAGGAATCAATGATATTCATGACGTAATGCTTTTTACGGAAACACCTACATTTTGGCAAATTTAATAATTTTGTGATAGAGAAAAATTGTTTGCCACTACTGGCGAAAACCATCAGGGAGTTTCCGTAGAAGACATCACTTAATGAATATCATGAAGAACTTACTGCTTATTCGAACATCATCAAGTTTGAGATCAGCAGAAACAGTATGTTCTGCGCTCTTCATGCCTTCTTTGAAGCGAGGTTTATTGATGGTCTTCCACGTTAATGCGCCCAACAAATCAAGGGGAACGGGGCGAGTGAACAAACTTAATACACACATGATGATGATACATGCCGCAAACATGATCAACGCTAAAAGACAAAACAATTCATTTCTGCTGAACCAAGGTAGGACAATTACTGTAAAAACATTCAAATTTTCACTTCAGTGTCAAATAGGTGACCGCTGTAAGCAATTAAATTTACTATAGAAAGGAACTAGACGGTTCCCGTCGTCGCAAACGCCGGTTAACGGTTTTGCTTGCACATCAAAAGCCTTTAAAATACTATAATATGGGTTAATGCCTGACATCGTTTTGGCTTAAAATGCCGAATACAATAATAAAAATTATACTTCTAAACTTTCTACATTAGTCAAAATTTTGTGTCTGTAAGCCTCGATGATATGTCTTTTTAAGAAAACAGAAGTTTGTGTTCAATGAAATGCCATAGTGACTCTGTCAAAATTATCGAGGGTACCCGTCGTTGCAGACGCCCAAAGGTGTCTGAGGTGGTGAGAGGGTTGCTTCTAGGAAAGAAAAAGCCTTAGTTGTGAAGGAGAGGCTCGCGCTTTGCGATTGAGCACTGAAGGTTTTCCCGTTTGTTGGCTTCACATGCGGACAGCTTAAGACCGGCGCATATGCAATGCAACCAACATTGAAACCTTTTTAAATAATGTTAGACGAAGTTTAAGTTTAATCATCAAACAACAATGTTGGATTTTGTTGCGTGTGTTGATATAAAATAATTCGAAATCGTGCAACAAAAATGCCACACCTTTTTATTTGAAACTTTGTGACGTCGCAGTACTTTTTCATGAAATTGACGTCAGAACTTTTTTCGTTTAGAAATAGCAGTGTAGAGTCTTCTCTAATCCGAGTTTTCTACGCTTGTCAAACTTAGCGCGAGACTTTTTGTATCGAAGGTGGATAGGTTTTCCAGCCGCGGCGTTCAAATTTTAAAAACCTTAACATATGTTACTGGGCTAGCGTTACAGACATTTTTCATAAACTCATTTAGTATAGTAAGATATTCAACTTATCGACTTTTCACTTGACTCTTTTTTAGCCTCGAATAAGAGTCTTGAAGAAGAACACATCCCGTATCACAAACCTGGTGGGAATCCCAGCCAATATTTAACGTTTGGCTGAAAAATCAGAATTTCAATTTTCTACAAATTGAAGCATTTCAGCATATAGTAACATTCTCACCAGGTTACTTAGAAAGGGGTTTAAGGATGTTTTTTTTCTAATCTTAGTCTCGTGCCATTTGGTGTTAATCCTAGCATCCACAATTTCACACAAAGGAAACGTAAACTTGTTCGAGGAGTTGAAAGGGATCAGAAGCTTGTTTGTTTGAAAAATAATTTGACAGGTTTTATACTGGTTCCTAATGGAAACTAAATCTATTTTCAGGAAGTTCTTCACGCAACTAAAGTAAGTAAGTTTGCAAACGCAGTCGGTGGCAGCTCTTAAGCTCCCTTTTCTTAAACTGTCTACCCGAAGGTAAGAAAGTGCACTACTTTCCCCTGGATTTCTCTACTCATCCTTGACCTTTTCCTTAATTGCTTAGCAACAAACATAGAGGTGGGGTAGCAGTTAGAGTTTCTGAACTAAGTACGGAGTCTGGGTATGACCCAGCTGGGGATCGAACAGCCGACATTGCACTCTGTAGCTGCAATCATGGTTGAAATATAATGAGAATTCCGGTTATTTTTTCGTTTTTCAAGTTCTGGCGAGAAAGTCGATTTTGGGCTATCTCTTTACCTTAATCAAATATTTCAATTTGGGAGGGGTTGGTAGACTTCCAGGCTATATTCTGAGCCTTATTGGACTATTTTTGAACTTTTGGATCCTCAGATCCTAAAGTCCTAAAACTCAGAGTTAAAACTCTACCTTTCGAACCTACTTTAGAGCACTTACAAATCGATTGTGGTTTCAAAACTTCCCGGTGGATTTCCCTTTTTTCTCAAATATTACGACCTTGATTATGGATGCTCTGCCTTCCCAACTGGCACACAACGTTGTTTCAACGTTAATCTAGCGTTAAATGGACGTTGTGAACGTTATTTGAACGTTGAAACAACGTTGCGTGCCAGCTGGGTTAATGCAACTTACCGTAATACATGAAGTGTAATTTGACGAACGACGGACGATCATCTACCTGTCCACAATGAGGTTTTGGGTATGCCACGTCTAAAGAGATACGCACAATACCGAACACCAACCCGAACAACATACTGCTCAATGCACCGACCTCCGTCAGGCCGGTCCACAACATGCCGACCAAGAAGACGGCGCATGTCGGTGGTGCAAGATACGATTGAATAGTTTGCAAGTAAGTGAACAACTGCCCTGAATGACCCTCTGTAAACAGAAAAAAAGAACAAAAGTTTCTGAAAATTAGCCTATTATATAGGATTCCTGCATCTATTACATGCTATTTTCTGTTCAATTTAAAGGGAAAAAATGCACAAATCTGTGCAAATTTTCCTTCGATGAAGACGTTGAAGAAAATGAATTTTTGTGAACATTCAATTGATTTGGAAATTCAACAGCTTTTTATAAGAATGGTTCTTCAACTTTGGGGAAAGTCATCTTAAAATATACTTACGGTATTTTTAGGTTTGGATCCAATCCCAGCCAAAAATACATACAATAGAATACAAATTTGGCATTTTTGTTACATGCTTAGGTTTAATTTCAAGATTCCATGATGGTGGTGGATTCTTACCATAATCTTAATTTTTTGGCCAATTTCATCATAAGTGCTCTTATAAAGTATATTCTTATATAAAAAAAGCGTGTAGAGTTAGAGAGTTCAACTTCTTACGTGAAACATTGGGCATCCATGCAATACCGATGCCGACCATGACAACGACCACAACACGACCGACCATCAACATCTCTTTATCGTTGGCTTTCGGTCGCAACACTCGCCAAATATCCATTGTAAAGATGGTAGAAGAGCTGTTGAAGGCTGAGGAGAGGGATGACATCAATGCTGCCACCATTACCGCAAGCATTAACCCAACCAAACCTGATGGTAAAATGTTCAATACCAACCTACAACAAATCACAAAAGCAGTTTTTTTTTCAATTGAGAACGGAAATTCCCATACCAAAATCAAAAAAGAAACAGTTAAACTTCAAGCAAATCGCTGATTCCTCGCTGGCACACAACGGGGTCTAGGCTCAAGTTATCCACTTAAAACAAGAAAAAAGTTTGCTAAAAGACTGTGTCCTCCATTGTAGAAACCCTTAAGAGACTTAAAGAAAATCTAATATCCAATGAATCCACCACATATTTTCCATCAAATATTACAGAGTCTTCATTTTCATGACTGTGCGTTTTTTGATAAGAACATTAGACTTCAATGACCAAAATATTAAGAGCATTTTAATACTTTGCAGTTATTTATACTTGAGACAATTGGTGACAATAAGAACATGTTAAGAACATATTGAGGCTTAAAACTCAAAATATTAAGAACATCCGAAGGCTTTAAAATTTTTTGATACTCTCCCAGCTGTCACACAACGTTGTTTTAACGTTCAAATAACGTTATTTGAACGTTAGGAACGTCACATGGACGTTGTTTTGACGTTTTGTGCCATCTGGGCTTATAAGAAATGTACAATAAAAACACTTACAGTGGGTAAGCTTGATTGGAGCATCCATATTTGTTTTCACAGAAATCAAAACATGCTTCTGGACTTCCACAAGCCACTCGATCTGCATATAAAACACGGCTAATCATTCCCGGCATTACCATGATGAAGAGAGGAAGAAGTTTGAGGAATCCAGCAACGATTGTTCCCAAACGAGCTTGTACCATGTTCTTGGCTCCTAAGGTTCTTTGTACAATCACCTGGTGTTGAAGCAATAGATCTTATCGGAGTTTTTGATTTTTCTAAAAAAGCCATTCATTGCGGGATTGTTTCGGGGTATTACGATAGAATTCCCTTGAGGAATTTCTAAGAGATTTCTATTGTAATCCCCCCGAAACAATCCCACATTTCATCGCTTTTTTAGAAAAATCAAAAACTCCGATAAAATCTATTAATTTGAAGTTATATGATGACATGAAAAGATAACACCGTTATTAAACGTAATCACTTATTTAGGAAGTCTTTTTAGGCAAGAACCGTTGTCTAGCAGATCTTATCTTCTGTTCGAGGGATAGAGAAAGCGTGAAAATGTATATGCGACGAGGTTACAGCCGTAATAGGCGGGTATAGACGAAAGCAATAGCAGTTTTTGAGTTTGAAACACTTTAAACACCTCCGTAACTTTTTATGCCACCCCGGGCTTATCTCCGTTTTCAAATTTATCCCACCTCCTAAGTCATCATTTTTTAGTGACTTTATGTCAGACGATAGGATCGTCTATGATCAGCATTGATTATTAAGAACTATCTTGATCGAATCATGTTATCCCAGTTGGCACAGAACGTTATAACGACGTCCATCTAACGTCCCTAACATTCATAAAACGTTAGATGAACGTTCAAACAACGTTGTGTGTTACCTGATCAGTACACCAGTACCATATTCCAGTGATTGGAAGCGAGAAGATAATTCCTGGCCATGGAAATTCACCATCATCGTATGGTCTGTAAGTTTCAATAAATTGAAAATAAACTTTTACACATATAAACTTAAAAACTAAATTCACTACCGGAATCCTGTCTCCTGGATCCTGCGAACTTTTTCCTCAGTGGGGATAAAAATGTTCCCATCTCAGGAAATGCCAATGGAGATGATCAAATGAGTATAAAATTCTAAGGTAATTTCCCAGTGTGGTTTTATTCTTAGGGTTTTTTCCAACGGGAACGATTTTTTGATCAATTTTTCCAGTGGGCGTTTGGGGTCCGCCGGGTCTGTGACACAGGGTTGTTTTTTTCTTCTGAAAACTGAAAGCTGAGAGGATGAAATATTTGTACCTCTCTCCCTCCCTGCAGTTATGGTTGTAGGCGATCCTCAATTCTTTATGCTAATATTCTTCTCACCTGAACATGTTACCCCAATACGTCTCAACACTTCCATAACATCCTAAAGTTGCATTATCAGTAGCATTCATTAACATCGTTGTATTCAATGGTGAACCAATGGCTTTTGGGTATTTCTCCCACAATCCTTCTAAACCACCAACTTCTTTGAAACCCAATATCGAAAGTGATAGTGCTCCGATCACCATCAATGTGCATTGCATGACGTCAGTATAAATGACGGCCGACAGACCACCTGAAAACAATATGGTCGAAATTGTACAATAAAATAAAGAAATAAATATTTTAAAGCCTCTATCTTGAGGGCAATAAAAAAGACCCAAAGAGGCAAAACATTGACGCTTTTGATTTACCCTGATAAATATTACCATACACCATACATACACCCTTAAATGCAAAAATCTTTGTTAGTCTTGTTTTAAATATGGCTAACAAACGAATATTCCCAAAAACCGTTCATAATTTATATAAAATGCTTGTGATCGAAGCATCTTAGTAAAAATACTTAAGAACGTGGGCTATAATGATGTCATATCATTTGTTTGGTGAACAAATTGACATAGAAAGTGCTTGATACAGATAAAACTTCAATTAAAAATCTACAATAATGTTATTATCAAGCTCGTCATAACGCATGGATTAGGTTGTTGAAGTAAGTAAGCATATCCATCTGTACGGGAGAGCCGGAAGTGAAGGAGGCTATCCCTTTTCCTGGGAAAGATCGAATGCTGAAGTGGAGTGCCACACATCCTCTCAGTGACCAGTTACAGGCCAGTTACTTTCTGCCCAGGTCAGATTACCCATAATCCTTCGTTGGTATATGGTGACTGAGAATCGAACCCATTGCAAGGCGAACGCTCTACCGGCTGAGCTACACAGCCTGTGGTTGGATTCGTCATCATATCCCACAATGCCAAGCAAAAAGTTGTTCTTACCAAGCAATGTATAAAGAGCGGTGAAAACCAGTAAAGCAGCAGAAGAAATGTAAATATTCAATCCAATAGCTTCACGTAAGAAAAGCGCTCCAGCGAATAAATCCACCTATAAAAGAAATGGATTGAATGTAGCTGAAACCCTTTGCCAACTCTAAAAAATATTTGAATTCTCCTAACCTTCTCTTAAAATAAAACTCTGGAAATTCGTTATGTCAAAGGATTACGTTGTTTTGGAGATATTGTAGATGTTGCGTTTTCCACTGAAAATCTTTAACATCTGTTTCGTGAAGTTTTGATCACAATAGATCACATTAACGATCCATAATGGTATCATAATTGGTCTATAATCTTCAGGAAAGTTTATATTCGGAACACTGCAGCGATATTGAGTCAGAGGTGCCAGCTGTGGTTAAATAGTTTTCAAGTTTCACCAGCTTAAAACAATGATTCCACTATAAATCTATCTTGTAATGTGTTATGCGGAAGTAGCCAAAAATGACCAAATCACAAATGTTTGTCGGAATTTAAACAATAAAACTAAGTGGCAAACGTTGGGTGCTTACCAAACCACAAGACTATGAATATAATAAGTTATACGTACCGATATTTTTGTGGTGATATAACTGATGAGTGAAACGACCGTCAAATAAATACGCATCCATTTACTCTGGAAACGATTACGTAAGTATTCGGGCATGGTGTAAATCTTTGATCTGATGTAAATGGGAACGAAAAAGAAGCCAAGTAAGAGGAGAATCCAACTGGCATGCCATTCATAAGCGACCACTCCGATTCCACTGGCTGCACCTGATCCTGCCAATCCAATGAAATGCTCAGATCCCATATTACTGGCGTACAAGCTACCACCAACCTAAACAGGTAAAGGATATTGAGTGTTGAATGGTTTATCACAGTAAGTATTTTAGCTTTTGACCACAGACATGGTCAACCCGAAGGCTCTTCTTTTCGATAGCTACCTGTCTTAAGGTAGAGGAGGGTGCTACTATTTCCTGTGGTCCTCCATTCACCCTTGATCCCTCTCTTAATAGCACTAAGTACGAACTCTTTGGTATGAACCAGTTAATGAACCCATAACCTTGTGCACTTTGAACCGATGCTCTACCATCGCACCACAGTTACGTATAGGCTAACGAATACACATTTAATGATGGAGACATTAGTTCAGATAATACGATACATAGACACAAAATATTGAAAGAAAAGAACTATTAAAAAAATGACTAACAGCCCACCACATCATGGAGCGACCAGCCAAGAAATATTCTTCTGCTGTGTTGTTTTTGTTCTTCCCAAACTTGGACTGAAATACAAAAATGTGTAAGATTCAGAACTACAATGCAGGCCCAACGGAAGCGGGGAGAGTGGGGAGTCTCCCCACTTTTGAGCAAAAAAATTTTTTTCTCGAATTCCTAGCAAATCTTACAAATTTTATCTCATTTTGAGCCTTCAGCCTACCCATTTTAACAATTGTTCCGTCGGACCTGCAATGGAGTTTCCATAACTCGAACGCGTATGGGGAGTGCAAATTTGTTTTAGTTAAGAAAACTTCAAGTTATGGAATACAGTTTAATTGAAGGGAGTTAAAAAAACTTATTTGAATCCTTCCTAAATTCTGCAAAATGGTGCGTTTAAAGCTCGCATTCCGAGGAGAGGATCGCACTCAAGGTGCTGCCGAAAACGGTTTTCAGGGTTTCCAAAAGGCACTGTAAGTGTTGAAATAAGAAAAAGTGCATTCTAAGGGAGAAAACCTGACCCTTTCAAAAAAATGCGCACCGTAAAGGTTGATTTCTTGCCCAAATTTACTCAAATTTGGCTAATCTTTCTATGTACATGCACTGTAAGGGTCTTATTTTGAGTACCCTATTTTTGTACATACGGTAGATTTCAGATCGAGTGCCCTTTTTTCCAGGGGCTTACCTTGGCACACAACGTTGTTTTAACGTTAATCTAACGTCAATTGGACGTTGTGAACATTAGATAAACGTTGAAAAAACGTTGTGAGTGCCAGCTGGGTTTTGAGAAACATGTACTCACATAAACACCAAGACCCAAACATATTGCAAAGTAAATCCCAATAATTGACCAATCAGCGGCTGTTAGTGTCTTCTGTTCCAGACCTCCTGACATATTGCTTTATGATATATCTAGGTTTAAAAGATTATAAAGCCGACTGGTTTAAAAAATTTCAGTAACGCTTCTCCCGTGCCCTGATTAGAGTAGTCTACACAATAAACAGATCCAGGCTTTTAGGCCTTACTCTTGGTCTATAGGCACTGCTATAGGCGGTCACTAGTGACCCCCACCGGGAATTGCTTATTAATAGGTTTAAACGTAATAGACAACATTCACAAAAGATGTTTATCAATAGAGATTTTAAATAAAAGAATGTTTGAATCACAGCTGATTGGCTTAGGTTTCGAAACTCTCTATTGTTTCATTAAAACCTCAGTGCGCATGCGATTTATCTGGAGAATTTCAATATTCAAAACAAGAGCAGTGCTCATAGCCCGAAGAGTAGGAGTTTTACGCTCGAAACGAAGGAAGATATGACGTAGCCTATGATTAGAGATAGTTGATGATTAGCTGCCGAAATAACTGCTCCAGAAATAGAGACTGGTTTATATCCTTGAATGGTTCATATATACACATTTGTCCCACAGCCCCGGTAGATTATTTTCCTCAGCGGGGATAACAATTCCTACTGAAACTCCAATGGCGATAGAAATTCAATGGTTCAAAGGGGATCCAGAGAGGATGGTTTTGGAGTCTAATTTTTAAACATTGAATATCGAATGTGGATGAATCAAAGTCAATTTCCCAGCGGGGCTGAAATTCCAGGGTATTTTCCGAGCAGGGACGAAATTTTGGCCAGATTTCCCAGTTGGGCTTGACACAGGGATGTATCTATGTTTTGGCACCAACGCCGAGTGTTTTCCTGGTACATATACAAAGCCCTCTTCGTAATTGTGAATCCCAACAGGATTCCTAAACGATAAACAAAAGTATGAATCTAACATCATTTAAAAGAATGCCCTGGATAAAAACAATTCATTTTCTATCCCGAACGAATGGGATAGAAAAGCCAGTGTGATAAAGTCAGCCATCTTTGTAGTGCATTCAACTTTCAGAAGTCTTAACTTTTAATCGAGCATTTTCATTAGATTATAAAAACTCCTATGTAGTATTAAAGTTAAAATATTTTCCAATCTTATATTTGCCTCATTCATCGTCGTTTCATTCACAAACCATCAAAAAATCTTGTTCGCTGTACACACCCCGTCAAATAAAACTATAAGATTTACTGTTCAATCAAAGCAAACATTACATTTTTTTGCGTAGCAAAGAAAGAGACTTTACTTTACATTTTGCAACAGGAGAATTTTAAATGTTTATATATCTGACCAAACGAGTGATCAAATATCTTTTCTTTTTAAGAGAAAGATGTTATTTAGACCACAGCCACTCCATTTTACACGCTGAAAGTGTCAAATAAGAATTTTTTTGAATTTATACCTTCACTACAGGGACTACAAGAATTATAGTTTTTTTTAATTCCAAGACCCGAAGGCTTTTCTTTCGAAAGTTATCTACCCAAATTCTCCTTGGGTTACTCCATTTACCCTTGAACCTTCTTTCTAACTGCAGAGGATCAAGAAGATATGCATTAAGTACCATCATTTTGTACATTTGTTTCTGAATCTGATAGAACTCACAAAAAGTAGGATTATACTAACATCTATCAGAAAATCAAAAAGTGGTGCACGTGGCTTGGGTATGAAATGTCTAATTGAGCTTTTGAGAGCTAAAAATCCGACCCAATGAAAAACTTTGATTTTAAAACTTTATCGTAATCATTAAAACATGGGTCTTTAATTGCGTTTTCCCAAAATCTTTGGCCAAATGTTATTTATCAACAATATTCTATTTTATGATAATATATCAAGAAATAAACAACTTACTGAAAAAAAATCTAGAATACACCTGCAGCATTGCCGGAAGATTGCCCCAGCATGACACAGTGTAGCAATTGTAAGTCAGTTCTATGTTTTTTTGATATTTCGCTCGAATTCTTTCGAATTTTCTTGAGCACTTTGTGATTCTATCTACCTAATCGGCCCTTTTTACACCGGCCCTTATTGGCGTTATTTTTGGGCTCGTGGCGTAATAAGGGCCGTTAAAATGGTTGGCGTAAAAAGGGCCAAGATTTTACAATTTTAACATGATTCGAAGACGAAAATTATTCATTGTTTTACTCCATATTTAAAACCGTAGTGAAATATTTAATACATTTAGAAATCAGGGATTTTCGATGGAATTTTCAACAGTTTACTACTGAAAAATAACATTTTAATGTAAATTTTAGTCATCATATAATAATTTGAAGCATAAGTAGCCATTTTTACAAATTTATGCGTTATTAATGGCCCTAATTGACGTAAGCCCAAAATGAGGCTGTGGCGTAATAAGGGCCGATGTAAAAGGGACCGGTGTTAAATTAGGGCCGGCATAAAAAGGGCCGATAAAGTATTTCACTATTTTTTATGATATAGAAAGGAAAGGGGCGCCTCTATGCTGACAAAGCAGAAGAAACAATAACGTTTTATAAAAACAGTGGTGGTTCGGCGCCGAAAGGGGCCAAAGGTTTTCATTTCTCTGGTTTAAAAATACTGTGTAGGCAAACGGTAGCGGCTACGTTAAATTATATCCATTACGTTTTCAAGCAACCCTGTATGAGAGACCCGGTGTACAAAAGCTTTCTAGATTCTTTGCCATCACTAATCGGTCACATGTGTCGATGTCGATGTTTAATAATCCGTGTAATGAAGTAGTAAGTCTGTAATACGATGATTGTCAATATAGACTACGATTGTCCCTTCCATTGCTTTTTGCTGATTTTCTACTATGTCCGTTTGTTTGATTGTGAAAGTATTAAGAACAACGTTTCACGGTCTCAAAATACACATAAAAAAGATCAGACGGGAAAATTGACTTGCTGAAACGTAACTAGACTAGCATCCGGGTGTTATCCTCTCAAGCACACTCTTCGCTATTCTTTGATGGTCATCCTCCCCAGCTGGTATGCAATGTTGTTTTAACGTTCATCTAACGTTATTTGAACGTTAGGAACGTCACATGGACGTTGTAGTAACGTTCTGTAGCAGCTGGAATAGCATCCGGGTGTTATCCTCCCAAGTGACAATAATCCTCTTGAACGGCGTGTGGCCAACATTCTATCTTACCAATAAGCCTCTTCTTCAGTCACTTCTTTCGTAATAATTCCTTCAAGGAGTTTTCTTTAATCCGACTAAGCCTATTTTCAGGCTTAATACCACACGCAAAAAATTTGAATATGACACTCTGCACGTTCTCCACTTTGAATTGTAGAGAGTTTCATCGTCGATGATTTCAAAAGATCTAAAAACTCGCCTAATTTCACAATTTTAAGTTTAGCGATATAAATGGTTTTAAATGTCCATTCGCTTTAAGTGTCCACTAATCTTTGTTTTGCTTGCCAGCAAATTTTTCAATTCTAGACATATTATATACTGTTGGAAAGATAATTCAGAGCAATATAATTTTTAAGAATACAAGAATGAACATTGAATGAATTTCGAAGTTTTGTTTTCAGACAAGCTTAATTAACTCTAGCGAAAGCTAAAATATTAGTATCTTTAGTAATTACATAAAGCTGTGTTGGGTGTCGAAGATTTTCCTATCCTTTTTTACTATCCCTTGTGAAGGTCAATGGGTCGACCAAAATTGGGGTGAACAGGGGAAGCAATTTTCGCAAGTTTGGATTTTGGCACCACTTATTAAATGTCAATTTAGATGAATCTATAAACCTCAAAACAGTATACGACTCGGGATCCTCAATTTAAAAAGAACTATGTTCTCTATCATTTAGTCTATTCATCATGTTCATTCTTACAACGAATTCTAGAAAGATCGATGATACGGTAAATACCAAAGTTTTCTCAGAAACTAAGCTGTGGAGACGAACTGTAAAATTTTAACAGTGAGGAAGAGATATTCGATTTGAGAGCGATTTTAAGTCTCACCACAAAGGTAAAATTTGTTGGTTCTAATTCATCAACCTTATGGGAATTTCAATATCAATCAGATGTGTAAGACGAGAAGGGCTTTGTAAAACTACAATAGAGTTTCATTCATAAAACTTTTTTTGACTACAGTTGATTTATTTTGTAGTTTACTTAATGTTGACCTTTATAAATTACGTAATCATTCGATTATTTTGCGCTGTGTTCTGGCGGTAAATACAACTTTTCGACCGTAGCCGCGCGGACTTTTTTTGTCCACTTTATCCCACTAAAACCGTCCCAGTCCTTTTTTAACACCTATAGACAATAGAAAAATGTGTCAAAAAAGGATTGGATCGAGTTTAGTGGAATAAAGCGGACAAAAAAATGCCCGCGCAGCAATTGGCGGCTACGGTCGAGAAGGTGTATTATTTTGTCTTTTTTATTTTGGTTATTTCTATCCTCCGTCTTGTTTGTTTATTTGTTTGTTTATTTGTGGATGACTGGATTGTATTTTATCACTAATGAGCAATGAAAAAAATGTCGCATTTTGAGTTGTGATCTTTTAAGTGAGTGTGATTCGGAAACATAAAAATAGAGGACGAAGACGAAAAGGATACACGTTTTCTTATAAGAACAAATTGTATAAGAACATAAGGCTTCGATGGCCAGAATATCAAGAACAATTTAAGAACATTCTAAGGCTTTGCGGACTCCAAAACTCCCGATTTCTTAGTAAAACAGACAAAATACCCACAGAATGGTGAAGATAAGAACAAGTTAAGATCATTTTTAGGCCTGAAACTCAAATGTCAAGAATATCGGAAAGTTTCAAAAGTTTTGAATGTTCTTCTTAAAAAAACGCATATTATTTATATTACAATGTTAAGCTTCCTCGGGCAATGATTTGAGGTTTGGCTTCTTAGTTGGCCACTCTTTGACCTTCTTTTGACAAGATTATTGATGAGAGGGAACAATGAGTCAGTCTCATTGACGCATTTTGTGTTCAAATTAGAAAAAAATATATTCCAAACCTTTTCATCGATTTCAGACACTTAGTTTTAAAGGCTAACGTGAACAGTTTGAATGGAGAAATTTACGGCGATTTAGTTTTGTTGTTTTAGAGGATTTGTGTGATCAACAAAAAGATTATGTCAGAGTGTAGGAGTTGACATGTAGTTCATCAAAAGACTTCATCGTAGTCTTCTTATCATTGAGATGTTGAGATGATTTCTTTTACACAAAAAAAGAAAAGACGCGACACTGAAATTTGAGATGTTCCTTTAAAAGTACTAAAAAGGATTAGTGACTTTTACGACCTCTTACTTTTCAAATAAAACCTGAATGTCGTTAAAGATGAAACACATATCATTTCGAACAATCAAACGTGTCGGCAAGACCGCCAGGTCCATACGAACCGTTCGGTTTGTATGTGTGCTCAGAATAGTAATGTTCAAAGATTCAACTTTTTTCTTTTACTTTTTATAACAGAATAAAATACAAAAAAGATGTATTCCAGAAAGGTTGTATTCTTGCTTTTGTTGGTCAATTTTGTTTACTCCTTTGAAGAGAGTGAAGAAGAAAGTGGTTCAGGCAGTAAGTATTGTTGCATAACTCCTTCAGTACTTTGCGGGGAAACAAGAATTTATTGTTTTTTTTTTTAAGCCAAGGTACGTCAACTTCAAAGGCAAAATAGATGGTGGGGTTCTTTGGAAAGACCTATCTTCTTAGCGTACTTATTTTTTGAATTAGGCCATCAATCAAGATTACCGTCAGCCGAAAAAAGGGTAAATAAATGAAGGAAATTTTGTTGGGTAGTAATAGCTATACTTTTTAATATCGAGTTCTATGCTTTATCATTGAAATATGATTTCTGTGAGTCATCGGCGATTCAACTAAATTTTTGAAGTAATGAGGGGGTCTATGTAACAAATCCTGCATTACTAAAAATATTATCGACAGTAGCACATCGATAGTAGAACCATAGAGTTTCAAGCCCGAAGGGCTAGAGGCAAGACTTCCCTTTTCAGGCAAGATAAATTGAAACTACTCATTTCCCATCCAAAACACGAATAGAACGCGCCGTAATCATGACGACAGATTGTATCTAGCGGTTCCTTTGTTTTGGAGGACTACATTTTTTGAAATCTAACGATAGATTTTAGTTTCAATCTGGCGTATATTGTGTAAAAACTACGCGCGGGCGTTTTAAGTGGTTTCATTTTCCCTCCAGGAGTCTCGCCTCTACTCTTCGGGCTTGAAACTCAATGTTTAGAACGTCGAATTAGACAGAGTCACCTGTATTCCAATTTTTTGTAGTTGATCCTGGAGACAAAATACTGAAAGAATTCGAAGCATTATTATCAAATTTGAAAGACACAGATCTATTAGTGATGGTGGATGTCACTCAACCAGCTGAAAATTTCACTGAAGCATTAAAGAATATATCGAAAGACGCAGTGCCTTGTATGAAGAAATTCAGTGAAGAAAAGAATTCTGTTTCCGTTATGACGTTCTCTTCTACTCCGCAATTGATCATCGACTTTGATTCTCCATGTCTAAAAGATATTGCTTGTATGGAAGACAAAGGAAAAACTATAAAGTAAGAATACTCATGTCAGTATTGTGGGAAACTTAAGATTTTTAAGGAGCTTTTTTCAAAGCTATGATTTGTTGACTTCAAATAATTTTTTTGGCTTTGGCTAAAGTGAAATAGATTATTTTGGTTTCAAGCTCTTTTTTGAATAAGATCCTCAATCCAAATTAAAAGACAACCTTCAGCTCAAAAATAAAGGAAATTAAACTGGGCAGAGTACTGAATAAGTTAAGTAAACCGTCATACACGTTTTTTTATAAGATAACGCAAAATTTTTGAAGTCTTCGGATGTTCTTAAATTTTTGAGCTTTAAGTCTAAAAATGTTCTTAACATGTTCTTATTTTCACCATTTTTTTAGCATTTTTGTCCATTTTCCTTAAGAAATTGGATGTTTTAGAGTCTGCAAGCCCTAAAATGTTCTTAACTTGTTCTTAACATTTTGAGCATTGAAGCCTTATATGTTCTTATATAGTTTGTTCTTATAAAAAAATGTGTATCATGTATTTAAAAAACGATCATTTCGATGACTTACCTTCCCGCAATACATTAATAGGATGAACAATTTCCAGAGGGTTGCTGCTGTTTGTTTACGTGTCGTACTTAAATGTTACTAAAATTATGCAAAAATTATGCAAAAGAGCCTCTTATGTATGATGCGTGACATTGAGTCAATTTCTTGGCTGAAATGATACTATGGAACAATAAAGTATTTGGTTTACATTTTGGAATTAATACACCTTTTCGACCGTAGCCGCCAATTGCAGCGTGGACATTTTTTTGTCCGTTTTACCACGCCCTAAAATCGTCCTAGTCTCTTTTTCGCACCTATAGACAATAGAAAAATGTGTAAAAAAGGATTGGATCGGGTTTAATGTGATAAAACGGACAAAACAATGTCGGCGCGGCAATTGGTGGCTACGGTCAAAAAGATGTATTAAGTAATTATCAATTTTGGGAGCTTCCAAGACTGAAAACTCAAAGATACTAAAACTTGCTTATCAGTGCCCCCTGCCTCGGTGAATTTGGAGTTCAGACAGTCAAGGACACCTTCAAATTAGCCTATCATAGGCTGATTAGCCTATCATAGGCTATTTAGCCGAAAATCGATAAAAACCTCAATTTCTGACGAAATATAAATAGTCGCGTCTATTTTTCACCATTACTTCATTGTCTAAATATTAAATATATATGTAATAAATATATTGTCTAATATTCAATTTTGGAAACAGAAATATGAATAAATTTACTATCCATCGGCTAACTAACCGATTATAGGCTAATTTTCTGATAATAAAGTGCCGTGTACAAAAACACATGTTTGTTAAAAAATTTTTTTTTTCAAAAAGCCCGATTTCCTTACCCTGCGCATGCGCACGCATGCGCAGTACCAAAAAGTGGAATATTTCCTAAACCAAAATTGACCCAAAGTCAAAATTTGTCATGAACATTACTCTGACCATGAGAAACCATGTATTCCTTAGAGAAGACGCGACTATTTATATTTCGTCAGAAATCAAGGCTGATAGGCTAATTTGAAGGTGTCCTTGACTGTCAGACGGGAGTTCAGAGCTCAGGATTCACGGAAATTTAATAAAAACCGGGGGGGGGATTCACAACTGAGCAACTGCACGTTGTTTTTTTATAAGAACATCCAAAATTGTTGAAGCCTTCGGATGTTTCTACCTTTTTGAGTTTTAAGCCTAAAAATGTTCTTATTTTGTTTATTTTGTGAATACTTTTGTCCATTTTCCCAAGAAATCGGGGTTTTTTGAGTCCACGAAGCCTTAGAATGTTCTTAACTTGTTCTTAACATTTTGGCCAGTGAATGTTTTTATATAGTTTGTTCTTAAGAAAAAAAACGTATATCCTGTAAATTTTTAATTCTTTTTCAGGACAAAAAATGAAGCACGTAATTTGAAGAAGGCTTTGAGGAAAGCTAAACAACATTTATCGCATCGTAAAAAGATTTTTAAAGATAAAAAACAATTACTGCTACTCATCACGTTCGGAGCTGATGAACCAGTTTCAAGCAAATCCACAAAAATCACCAAGACTAACGTTTTCTCACGTATTGGTAAAAAATTCAGCCGAGATGACGTCACAGTTGCCGTCGTCGGAATTGGGAAGGAGGCGATCAAACAGAAAAGTCATTTAAGTGATATTCTCCACCCTGAAAAGAAAAATTCGAACGAGGAAGATAAATATTTAATGTTTTCTGAAGAAGACTATATAACGGAGATTCTAATGTTCTCAGTTAATTTCAGTAAGTATGCATACTTCTTTCGACCATTAAAGGTTTTGTTTTTAGATAAGAGTCATATCGTTTGCTTACTTGTCAATTTTAATTCGAAAGCTTTTTCACATTGGATTGATTGGATTCATTGAGCAAGATTGGTCAGAAAAAGGAAAATTTTGCTTATATCAGCACAATATAACAATAGGTAAACACTATCCTGATATGAAGTATGTGTCTGATATGAAACGGAAACACTTATGTAAAAAGAAAACCTTTAAACCCTTTCCGTGTCAAAATTGAATTTATGCTGTTCCACTTTCTTTCAACTTTGTCAAGCGTTTTTCTTAAAGGTTTTATACAAAAAAAAACAACATTTAAACCAATGGTTTTAAAAATCAACAAGTTGTAAATCTTCGTTTTTATCTTTTGAAAAAGATTTTTACCAATTTCAAGCTAAATTTCAATGCTTGATTTTACTTTCGTTTTGAAAAACCAAAATGAAAAGTAGGGTTAAAACTATTATCGCGTCTCTACTTATGTAGTAAACCTTCATAACTCGATTTTCCATAGCATATCTAAACCCCCTGTGCTTTCGCTCATTGGAAAGTTTACCATAATTTCGTCCCTGGTGAGGAAAATACCCCACATTTCATTCCCACTGAGAAATTGACTTAGATTTCATATAAGTTCAAAATTCGATGTAAAGAATTGGGGAGCTACTGTATTTTTTGAGCTCGGAACAATAGAATTTCTATCCACATTAAGAATATCCCCGCTGTGGAGAATGGTACCAATGGGGCTGTGAGACAGGGGTGTATCTCTGGAATGTACCGCTCAATTGAGAGAATCTTTAAGTTATGTTATGTCCACCATTATGGAAGCAAACATTCGATTTGCGTAAGAATTGCCTCTACAGATTCGAAAATTTGCTTCCATAATGGCGAAAATTACGTTACAGAACAAAATATGAAAATCTCTATATCTAAATTTTGATTTATCTCTTATAGCTTGCGTTGATAAGTTCAATGATATTTTTGGTATGGATTTCTGAAGATGTCGATTTGGAGAAGAATTGCTCATTTTGTAACTAATTATTTTATTATTTCATATTTTAAAGCGGCAAAAATAGTATAAAATAGACGAAAGAAATTTCATAGTTTTCCGTTCCCTTCTTCCGAGCTTCATTAAAGTAAAATTTTTGGATTTTAGAAAAATATAAAAGCTGTAGTTCTGTCTCTTGCCGTTTGAAAACATTACGAACCAGCAAAAGAAGGAATAGAATTGGTTTAATTTGAACTTTTCCAGGCATGTTGTCCACAGCAGGCTGTTTCTTCTTTGAAATAACCGTAGTTTGTTTTTTGAACAATTTTTTTACGGTGATTCATTAATAACTTTACATCCGTTAAAACCTTTTTCTATTTTTTCTATGAACTTAATGAATTTTAAGGGGAAAAGATAACATGGAAGCACAGATTGTGTCTTCTTCATTAATAGACTCGTCATTCAGTTTCGTTCCATGTGCTTGTGTAACAAAAAAACTAAAGTTCTTCTTCTAAGAAAATTTGATGATGCTCATCTTCTAAGCAGAAACTATCAAGAAGAGTGAAATGTACATCAAATGTAGTGTTTGTGTGGTTGATAGCTTCAAAGAATCAACAAGTGGAAGACTGGTAAGAAATTATCTTCTGATACCTCCCCCTAGCCTAGAAATCTAAACCAGATTGATTCAGTCACTTTGTAAAATCTGATGGTAAGTTGTGACTGAATATCTAAATATCAGTTTTTCAAGGCAAACTTAAAGTTCCGTACATCATAAATATCATTAAAGCACTGATAACGCTATATTGCCGTCAGCCGTATCTTGGCTTTCTAAAAACTGGATTAGTCAACCAGGCTAACCCCTCTGGATGCGGCCGGGTAGATAGAGAATTCATGGGTTGCTGGTACGATCACCAGTCACCACCCATTCAGCGAAGGAGTAGTTTACATTAGGAAATCTGATCTGGGGTGAGGTACTGGGAGCTGAGAGAAGGTATGACACTCAGCATTCAATCTCATAAGTCTAGCGCAAATAGAAAAGGTAGACTCTCTCTTACTTCCAGCTCCACCGACAGCCACCAGATGAATATACTTACTTACTTTACTTTCACCCTGGGTATGCAGGTTGCGTGCGAATAGTATGTCCGAGCCAAAGATCGACAATCGATTCTTTGAGAACGAAATTTTGTCCCATTTTGACATTTTTACAACTCTGAAGACAACTTAAAGCCAAAATTTTGAAACTTTAATCCAAATTACGAGAATTCCTGGAACGCCTTGAGAGCTAAATTCATGACTGCACACCCTATCAGGAGCTTCAAAGAAGAGTGAGAAAATAAACTCTGAATAAGTGTAAAATTCAAATCGTTTCATCGATTTTAACAGAATTGCACAAAATTAGATACTTAGAGACTTTAAATATTTTCAGTTAATTCTTCAGAGTTTATATTTCATTGCTTCCAAAATTCAGATTTACACCTTTCCTGCAAATAGGTAATCATTGTAATGAGCTTCTTTCTAAAAGTGCTGAGATTTTAATATAGCTAGCAATCGGCTTTTCCAGAAAAAAACTTTACCCCCCCCTGTTGAGGATATCCACTTTAAAAAATATGCTCAACCCTGGATATCCTCTCTTATAAAGATGCTTACCCCTGGATATATTATTTTTTACTAGAAAAGAAACTTTGCCCCCCTGGATATCCTCTCTCTTGTAGATATTTAACCCCCTGGATAACCACTTTTGAACAAAAATTGTTAACCCCCTGGATATCCGATATCCTCAACAGGGGGGGGGCACGGACTATTTCCGGAAAAGCCCGATGGGCTAAAATTGAATGGTATTTTTTTTCACCGGAAACATTTTTTGTCGTTTCGTTAAATGGTGTTATCTTTTAAGTAAAGTCTCCATAAAAATTGACCCAGAAATTTTCTGGTTTCAGCAAATATATATTCAGAATTTTCATATGTCTAGGACCAAAAGTTACAATCCTCAGAAGTAGGTTAAAATTGGTAGATTGGTCCGAAATTATTTTTCATCATTATTTTCGAACATTTTTAAAGCTATCTTTTCAACGAGGTATTAGTTTTCCTCGTATCTTTTCTTCTTCAAGAGCAATGTATTAGACTTATTAAGACTTCCAATTCTTTGGAGGATATCTTTCAAAGTAGAATTCTGAAAATATCCTTGACAAGTATTCATTTTTATACCTCGTAAGTAAGTAAGTAAGTCTGTGACCGCAGTCGGAGGCGACCCAAAGGTTCCTCTTTCGATAGCTATCTACCCGAAGGTAGGGGAGGGCGCCAATCTTTCTCCCTGAATTGCTTCACTTACCCTCGATCTTTCTCTTAATTGCTGAGCATCAAGTAGAGTGGCATCAAGTACCATTTTGAGAATCTTTGGTATAACCCGGCTGGAGGTTGAACCGACAACCTTGCGCACCGTAGCCGGATGCTCTACCATTGCACTACGGCACACTCGTAGATAAGATTCATAGAGGTCCAATACAATTTTACACGTCAATTTACTTCATAGAACAAATTCGATGTTGTTTCGATCGTGGATAGCGTTGTTATTGACCTTGGTCTTGGTCTTGCAAGGTATCAGTGGTGCTAGCAGCAGAACATTCAAACAGAACACGCCCTGTTTACCGCATTTCAATCGTAATTGTGGAAAGGTAAAGTTCTAATTTTTATAAACTAAAATAGAGTCTTGAGTTAGTTTAAGAATGGTAGCTGCAATAAATTTAAAAAATAAATCTCTCATAGAGCCAATTGGCAAAACCTAGTATCCCCTCCCCGAGAAACTAACTATAAGTTATCTGTAAAAATCTCAGACAGGGGCAAAATTTTCGAAATTCAGTCTCTCACAGGGTCGATGTTCGAACTTTGGCTCGGGCATACCTGTCACCTCGCAAAATCCAGTACCCCCTGAGAGAAGCTTCTAAAGTCATCAGTAAAAATCTCTGTGGAACTATAATGATGAATTATAATGATTTTTTTTAATTCTAGAAAGATGAAGGGGCAAATCGGCGTCCGGTTAAATGGATAATCATCCTAAACAAGGTTTTCAAAATACCACAAAGACGATGGTTATTCACAAAGAAATGAAAACGCGAATCATTTTTAAAACAACAAATATGTGTGAGACTGCGTGATATCTGAAGAAACACTTCTTGCCGTTCTGCCTAAAATTTTTGTGAAAAGCTCCGTGAGCGTTCAAATAATGAAGAACGCTATGATTTTTATAGGAGTATGGAAGTTTTGTAATAATCTTTAAAGATGTTTTTTTGTATCTTACTCTATCCAAGGCATGTATTTACAATTTCTGAAAAATACTATGAGGCCCTTAGTCAACCCTCAATTCACGTTTTCACGCACAAAATTTTGCCAATTCACGTATTCACTCGCGATAAAAAAAAACGTTTTTTACCGTAATCTTGCTTTTAATTCTTCGGTGAAGCTTTTGTGACCTTATTTTGGGCTAGTCTTAACCATCTATGGCCTTTTTAAGCTGTTTGACCTACTCTAAGGTCCCGAATAGTAGGGGGGTCTGAATAAAAGGGGGGGGTCCGAAATTTTTGCAAAATGTAATAAACGGGGGGGGGAGTCTGAAATAAACGGGGGGGGGGGTCTGAAAATATTTAGAAGTTTCCTTTTACTTTTTACCAAAATTCGAACGCTCGAAATGGATTAAGCCTGATTTACACTTCAATTCAAAAACAAAAAACTAGAAAATTAATAAACGGCTGGGGTCCTAATAAGAACGGGAACGAAAATTATTATGCGGGGGGGGGGACGTCTATTCGGGACCTTAGTACTCTTATACCATATATTTTCACCAGCGTGAAGATGTATACTGTTTTGTCGTTTTCATCTTTCTCGCTAGCTTTGATCATTTAAAGTAGTTTTAAAGCAATTTGAGCATTCATTGACCGAAATTTTAATCCTGCCACCACACAAAAGCTATTATCCCTCGAATGTATGGTGGTGCAAACCCTGTACCCCACTTTTTAGGAGGTAGACGTAGGTAAATGTAGGTAGGTAAATGTAAAGTTCAAAATTAAGTCTTAGCCTTCCTTGCAGCCGCTTAAGAAGTCTTTTACATGAGGGATAAATTTCAAATTAAGGGCAAAAGTGATGGTCCGTGCAGAGAGAAAATCTTTTAGAATGGCTAAATTTCTTAAAAATAGCTCATGTGCATGGTCGTCTTTGAATGGCATTTGAGACAAGATTAGCTTTAGTTTAGACGGCCCACTTTTTGCCCTGTCTATTCTATTGCGAATTGAAATTGGCAGAAAGTCAGTGCATTGCCCTCTTTTGACATCAATGCAATGTCTTCTTCCGGGGGGGGTACTTAGGCAAAAATGGATGATGGGTATGTGCGGACGGTAAGGGTCGGTTTTTTCACCTTTCGAAGTCTCTTTAAGGGTTGGAAAAATCAGAAAGTTTTAAATTAGTCTCTCTAAGGGTCGGAAAATTCAGGATTTTTAGGAAATTTTTTGATTTCCAGAGAACAAATTGTAATAAAGTCTCTCTAAGGATATGACTTTTTTCAAAAATCGAAAAAAAAAATTCAAAACGTCTCTCTAAGGGTCATCTTTTCAGCAAAAATCAGTCTCTCTAAGGGTCAGTTTTCGGAGGTCCCGTCCGCACATACCCCTCATTCGCCAACCTTAGTACCCCCACCCCGGGGTCTTCTTTCAACCTTTATCAAGAAAATATTTTAATTTTCAAATTAGTACCCGCTTTTTGCCTACTCTAACAATTAGAATAGGCAGGGCAGAAAGTCGGCCGTCTAAACTAGAACTTATTGAGAGCAGATAGCCATATTTGTTCCCACTGTTTCAACGTTAATCTAACATTATATGGACGTTGTGAGCATTAAATAAACGTTCAAAAAACGTTGTGTGCCAGCTGGGTTACTTAGTTACTACGGTATTATTAAAATCACAACAACCAGGTCTGCCTCTTGGTCCCGGGGGGGGGGGGCACTGGGTTTGCGGACTGACGGTATGTGCGGGCCAAAAATTGGCTTTTAAAATTGCACCCTTACAGTGCAGCAAAAATCAGTGAAAATCATACCCTTAGAGTGCATTTTCCCCCAAATTTTCGATCCCTTTCGTGCAAAAAATGGTCAAAATTCTAGCATTTTTGGTCAAATTATCTAGATTTTTCAAGAATTTTCTGAAATTTCTACCCTTACAGTGCATCTCTAGTTTTTTCGACCCTTACAGTGCATTTTAAACATATTGGTTCCTTAGGACCCGCACATACCCGTCGGTCCTTTTGCCCAGCTGCCCCCCCGGGCTCTCGGTTTACGACGAGGATGAATCAAAAATATAAATTAATGGCTAAGGAGGTGCAACCTTTCCGTTTCCATTCCCTACCTTATTACACAAATATTACTAGGTAAGTATTTAACGGTCCTGGAATTTGCACGTTCTGAAATTAACACAAATGTTTCTGCTTTTAAGGAAACAGCGGCTGTTTAATTAAGAGGGTTTTTTTAACGCGATATTTTCCAATTCATGTTAAAAAAATGACTAGTAATATTGAGCTTTGGCTAGTCTAGCAAGCTAGACGACTAACTTATACATAGTAGAAATAAAGCAAAAAGTAATGAATGGAACAATTTTAGTCGTCTAGAAACCTTTGTGCACTAACTCCAAACAAAAGAAAAGTGTCAATATTGCAATTATAATTTTTTCCTGCTCAAAATAATTCTTGAGAAAAAAAATATGTGTGGATTTGTGTATTGAAAGTTTTTCATTTGAGTTGATTTCGTTTTGAGAGTTTGTTGTTGCTTGATAAATTGTTTTCTCGCTACGCAAGTTTCTGCATAGCCAGCCCCTGTATCTATAAGGCTGGAACACCGGATTCTTCCAGTCGTTTATACAAACTAAATCCCGTATTATTAGTATTGGTATTATTAGTATTACACGCATTATAAACGACTCCAGTCTAAGCTTTGGCATGTTATACATTTTCTGTTAGGCCAATTATCCTTGAGTCTGAAAATTTAAGAATCGTAATGAAAAAATTGATGAAGAAGAAAATGAAGACTTTTGCAAAGAAGAGTATTTCAAATTTGAAGAGCTTATTTTCGGCGAGAAAAAATCATTTCGAATTTTTTTTGCGGTAGATGTTGTATCTTTTACCAAACTAAAAAGAGATTTTCGGAAAAATTTTCTAAAAAGCTTATTTGTCTCAAAATTTTGACCAACCTTTTTGACCAATTTTTCATCCCAATTTTTCATAGAAAAACAGCCATAACCTTTGATGCATTAATTTAGAAAATCTTTCCGAAAAAGTTAAAACAGTTCAATAGACCTTTTCATAAATTTCGTCACGAACATCACTTACCTCGTTTTGAAATTATTGCCATAGGTCGTGTTCAGACCTGAAAGTTTAAGTTTAAGGTTTAAGTGGTACTTTGTTGATATGGGAATTCAATTATAATCACTTTTCTTTTGTCATCATCGATTGGCGATCTCGAGGAATCTCCTTTTCTAACTTGAAATCATGTCATCTTCTCTCTTGAGATGCTTTGAAACAAAAAAGATTTCAGGGAATCCCTCTGCAAAACACTAATTCGTGTTCGTTTAAGCCATTACTGCTAGAGATGCTCCGAGCGTCTCTAAGTCATAAATTTCACGTTCTTTTTTCTTCATTTACAAAAGGAGCATGCTTTTCACTTGCGAATTCTGATTTCGTCTATTCAGAAAACTGTAACGAAATCGTAAAAACTTTTTTTTTAAACCAGAGGGTGATTCCTTTTTAAACTTTGGTTTAACTAATGAGGAGCGTGCTGTTAGATACAAAAGGAATATAAAAGAAACATATAGACCTAATTGCTTTAAACCTTGGTCTGAACTCGACCATAGTGATTAACTCTCAGTGGATTTTATTGCAACTACTTTCTTTTCATAAAAAATCATTTAATGTCTCAAGGGACATGATCACCAAGGAAATTTTTTGAATACGAGGCAAGTGATATTCGTGACGTAATTTATGAAAAGGTCTATTCTTTGCGAACAGTTTGAAAAAGTTTCGAATCAAAAAAGTTAATCAACCATTAAAACTTAGCACTTTTTATAAAAGAGGGTGATGCAAGATCTTATTTAACGTCTTTTTAAAGTTTATAGCGTCATTTTTGCAATTGAAATTCTTAATTACTCTTAAGGGATTTGATTAAGAAGTAATTTATAAAGGCAATTCTTTGTTAAAAATGTTAATGAACCTAAAACATTAAAGTTTTATGTTCAAATACTAAAATCAATTTTTCGACAATGGTCAGAGCCCTTAAAACGGCCCTATTTCCGATTAATTTGGACAGACGAGAAAAAAGGTAAAAATCACAAATAAATCAAGCGAGATACAAAAATTCTAAGGGTCCAAGTCTGACATTTACATTTCTTTCATTTTCTTTTATCTTTTTCATTTTCTATCACAAATAAAAATGCTAGATTCCACATCAACACAGACGTCTTGACCATTCAAATCTTGAAAGCATACCGTTATGTATTATCTCGTTGGATAGCAATCGTCGATAAATCTGCTAAATTTATCCATACATTCTGGATAGTAAGATTCCCAGCATGTGATAAAATCTTCCGGGGGTATACGGTTTTTATCTGTAAAAACCCATTCCGATGTCGGATTGGTGGCCACTCACGCTGAATCTCTAAAGGAGTATTTCAAAATTCCGTAATCTAAACCTTTAAGATGTTGAAAATTTTCCTAACCTTCAGAGCTTTAGCGTGTGAGATGAAAGTTTCTGCATTTGGGTGCCAGATATCCTTAAGGTAAGGTAAGGGAGGGCTTCTTCTTCTGTCCTGGGCTTCTCTACTTTTCTTTGACCAGATTCTTTAGTTAATGAAAAAGAGAAAAATCAAGTCTAAGAATCTAAGTTAGGACCCGGCTGATGAGGGTTGAACCCACAATTTTAGTTTTGACCCAGCCGATGAGGTTTGAACCCATAACCTCGCTCGTGAACAATTTCAGTTTTGACCCGGCGGATGAGGTTTGAATCCATAACCTCGCTCGTGAACAATTTCAGTTTTGACACGGCCGATGAGGTTTGAATCCATAATCTCGCTCGTGAACAATTTCAGTTTTGACACGGCTGATGAGGTTTGAATCCATAATCTCGCTCGTGAACAATTTCAGTTTTGACCCGGCTGATGAGGTTTGAATCCATAATCTCGCTCGTGAACAATTTCAGTTTTGACACGGCCGATGAGGTTTGAATCCATAATCTCGCTCGTGAACAATTTCAGTTTTGACCCGGCTGATGAGGTTTGAATCCATAATCTCGCTCGTGAACAATTTCAGTTTTGACACGGCCGATGAGGTTTGAATCCATAACCTCGCTCGTACACAATTTCAGTCTTGTCCCGGCTAATGAGGTTTGAATCCATAACCTTGCTCGTGCACAATTTTAGTTTTGACCCGACCGATGAGGTTTGAATCCTTAGCCTTGTGCACAATTTTAGTTTTGTCCCGGCTGATGAGGGTTGAATCCATAACCTTGCTCGTGCACAATTTTAGTTTTGACCCAACCAATGAGGTTTGAATCCTTAACCTTGTGCACAATTTTAGTTTTGACCCGACCGATGAGGTTTGAATCCTTAGCCTTGTGCACAATTTTAGTTTTGTCCCGGCTGATGAGGGTTGAATCCATAACCTTGCTCGTGCACAATTTTAGTTTTGACCCAACCAATGAGGTTTGAATCCTTAACCTTGTGCACAATTTTAGTTTTGACCCGGCCGATGAGGTTTGAACCCATAACCTTGTGCACAATTTTAGTTTTGACCCGGCCGATGAGGTTTGAATCCATAACCTCGCTCGTGCACAATTTCAGTTTTGACCCGGCCGATGAGGTTTGAATCCATAACCTCGCTCGTGCACAATTTTAGTTTTGACCCGGCCGATGAGGTTTGAACCCATAACCTTGTGCACAATTTCAGTTTTGACCGGGCTGATGAGGGTTGAATCCATAACCTTGTGCACAATTTCAGTCTTGACCCGGCCGATGAGGTTTGAATCCATAACCTCGCTCGTGAACAAGTTCAGTTTTGACCCGGCTGATGAGGGTTGAACCCATAACCTTGTGCACAATTTCAGTTTTGACCCGGCCGATGAGGTTTGAACCCATAACCTTGTGCACAATTTCAGTTTTGACCCGGCTGATGAAGGTTGAACCCATAACCTTGTGCACAATTTCAGTTTTGACCCGGCTGATGAGGGTTGAACCCATAATCTTGTGCACAATTTTAGTTTTGACCCGGACGATGAGGGTTGAACCCATAATCTTGTGCACAATTTTAGTTTTGACCCGGCTGATTAGGGTTGGACCCATAACCTTGTGCACAATATCAGTTTTGACCCGGCTGATGAGGGTTGAACCCATAACCTTGTGCACAATTTCAATTTTGACCCGGCTGATGATGTTTGAACCCATAACCTTGTACACAATTTCAGTTTTGACCTGGCTGATGAGGGTTGAACCCACAACCTTGTGCACAATATCAGTTTTGACCCGGCTGATGAGGGTTGGACCCATAACCTTGTGCACAATTTCAGTTTTGACCCGGCTGATGAGGGTTGAACCCATAACCTTGTGCACAATTTCAGTTTTGACCCGGACGATGAGGTTGTAATCCATAACCTTGTGCACAATTTCAGTTTTGACCCGGCTGATTAGGGTTGGACCCATAACCTTGTGCACAATATCAGTTTTGACCCGGCTGATTAGGGTTGGACCCATAACCTTGTGCACAATATCAGTTTTGACCCGGCTGATTAGGTTTGAACCCATAACCTTGTGCACAATTTCAGTTTTGACCCGGACGATGAGGTTTGAATCCATAACCTTGTGCACAATTTCAGTTTTGACCCGGCTGATTAGGGTTGGACCCATAACCTTGTGCACAATATCAGTTTTGACCCGGCTGATTAGGGTTGGACCCATAACCTTGTGCACAATATCAGTTTTGACCCGGCTGATTAGGTTTGAACCCATAACCTTGTGCACAATATCAGTTTTGACCCGGCTGATTAGGGTTGGACCCATAACCTTGTGCACAATTTCAGTTTTGACCCGGCTGATGAGGTTTGAACCCATAACCTTGTGCACAATTTTAGTTTTGACCCGGCTGATGAGGGTTGGACCCATAACCTTGTGCACAATTTCAGTTTTGACCCGGACGATGAGGTTTGAGCCCATAACCTTGTGCACAATATCAGTTTTGACCCGGACGATGAGGTTTGAACCCATAACCTTGTGCACAATTTCAGTTTTGACCCGGCTGATTAGGGTTGGACCCACAACCTTGTGCACAATATCAGTTTTGACCCGGCTGATTAGGTTTGAACCCATAACCTTGTGCACAATATCAGTTTTGAACCGGCTGATGAGGGTTGAACCCATAACCTTGTGCACAATTTCAGTTTTGACCCGGACGATGAGGTTTGAACCCATAACCTTGTGCACAATTTCAGTTTTGACCCGGACGATGAGGTTTGAACCCATAACCTTGTGCACAATTTCAGTTTTGACCCGGACGATGAGGTTTGAACCCATAACCTTGTGCACAATTATCAGTTTTGACCCGGACGATGAGGTTTGAACCCATAACCTTGTGCACAATTTCAGTTTTGACCCGGCCGATGAGGGTTGGACCCATAACCTTGTGCACAATTTCAGTTTTGACCCGGACGATGAGGTTTGAACCCATAACCTTGTGCACAATATCAGTTTTGACCCGGACGATGAGGTTTGAACCCATAACCTTGTGCACATTTTCAGTTTTGACCCGGCCGATGAGGGTTGGAACCCATAACCTTGTGCACAATTTCAGTTTTGACCCGGACGATGAGGTTTGAACCCATAACCTTGTGCACAATTTCAGTTTTGACCCGGACGATGAGGTTTGAACCCATAACCTTGTGCACAATTTCAGTTTTGACCCGGACGATGAGGTTTGAACCCATAACCTTGTGCACAATTATCAGTTTTGACCCGGACGATGAGGTTTGAACCCATAACCTTGTGCACAATTTCAGTTTTGACCCGGACCCGCCGATGAGGGTTGGGACCCATAACCTTGTGCACAATTTCAGTTTTGACCCGGACGATGAGGTTTGAACCCATAACCTTGTGCACATTTTCAGTTTTGACCCGGCCGATGAGGGTTGAACCCATAACCTTGTGCACAATTTCAGTTTTGACCCGGCCGATGAGGGTTGGACCCATAACCTTGTGCACAATTTCAGTTTTGACCCGGACGATGAGGTTTGAACCCATAACCTTGTGCACAATTTCAGTTTTGACCCGGACGATGAGGTTTGAACCATAACCTTGTGCACAATTCAGTTTTGACCCGGACGATGAGGTTTGAACCCATAACCTTGTGCACAATATCAGTTTTGACCCGGACGATGAGGTTTGAACCCATAACCTTGTGCACAATATCAGTTTTGACCCGGACGATGAGGTTTGAACCCATAACCTTGTGCACATTTTCAGTTTTGACCCGGCCGATGAGGGTTGAACCCATAACCTTGTGCACAATTTCAGTTTTGACCCGGCCGATGAGGGTTGGACCCATAACCTTGTGCACAATTTCAGTTTTGACCCGGACGATGAGGTTTGAACCCATAACCTTGTGCACAATTTCAGTTTTGACCCGGACGATGAGGTTTGAACCCATAACCTTGTGCACAATATCAGTTTTGACCCGGCTGATTAGGTTTGAACCCATAACCTTGTGCACAATATCAGTTTTGACCCGGACGATGAGGTTTGAACCCATAACCTTGTGCACAATATCAGTTTTGACCCGGACGATGAGGTTTGAACCCATAACCTTGTGCACAATTTCAGTTTTGACCCGGCCGATGAGGGTTGGACCCATAACCTTGTGCACAATTTCAGTTTTGACCCGGACGATGAGGTTTGAACCCATAACCTTGTGCACAATATCAGTTTTGACCCGGACGATGAGGTTTGAACCCATAACCTTGTGCACAATTTCAGTTTTGACCCGGCCGATGAGGGTTGGACCCATAACCTTGTGCACAATTTTAGTTTTGACCCGGCTGATGAGGGTTGGACCCATAACCTTGTGCACAATTTTAGTTTTGACCCGGCTGATTAGGGTTGGACCCACAACCTTGTGCACAATATCAGTTTTGACCCGGCTGATTAGGTTTGAACCCATAACCTTGTGCACAATATCAGTTTTGACCCGGACGATGAGGTTTGAACCCATAACCTTGTGCACAATTTCAGTTTTGACCCGGACGATGAGGTTTGAACCCATAACCTTGTGCACAATTTCAGTTTTGACCCGGACGATGAGGTTTGAACCCATAACCTTGTGCACAATATCAGTTTTGACCCGGACGATGAGGTTTGAACCCATAACCTTGTGCACAATTTCAGTTTTGACCCGGCCGATGAGGGTTGGACCCATAACCTTGTGCACAATTTTAGTTTTGACCCGGCTGATGAGGGTTGGACCCATAACCTTGTGCACAATTTTAGTTTTGACCCGGCTGATGAGGGTTGAACCCATAACCTTGTGCACAATTTCAGTTTTGACCCGGCTGATGAACAAAGAAGATTGAGGATATAATAAATTTGAAATATCTGCTTTAGATAGAAATATTAAATATAAAAATACTTTAAATGCTTTTAGCCAATCACAGCGCTTAAGACCTCACTATTTATCCCGAGGATCAAAATCATTAAATAGAAATCGTTGATTTGAAGGATAACTCCCAATGGATATGAACATGATGAAATTAGGGTACTGAATAATTTTATCAAAATCATAAATAGTCAGGCTGGTACTGTACTACGCGGAAAAAGTGAGCGTAGGAGTTAGGTAGGCGTAGGAAGAAAAATTGATGGCGAGAGGAGCTGAAAGCCTGATCAGCACCCTCTCCCCAGCTTTTTCTCGTTTTCTCACCAACAGCTTTTATTTTAGCAAACGCCGCCCTGTGGCATGATTAAATAACAGACTAGTTTGCTAGTCTAACAAAATAAATAATTTCAACGTATTTTTGAAAAAGCAGAACATGGTGCTGGTAGAAGGAACGAATAATTTTAATAATACCGAAATGAAGTACACCCATGTGTCACAGACCAGCTGAGAGCCCATCCCAACTGGAAAACTTGGCTAAGATTTCGTCCCGGTGGGAAAACACCCTACAATTTCAAACCATTGGGAAATTAACTTTGATTTCATCCGCATTCAAAATTCAATGTAAAAAATTCCATTCCAAAACCATCCCTTCTGGAATTTCCAACTTAGGAACAATAGAATTTTCCTCCCCATTAAGATTTCGATAGAAAATTTAATCCCCGCTGTGGGAAAAAATCACCGGGCTGTAAGATTAGGGTGTTATCGACATTGCAAAGAGTATAAACTGTAATGTTAGGGGAAAAGGCACAGTATGAAATTTTGGACAAAGTGTCATATTTATTTTAACAAGTTTTGAGTTGAGGGATACTTAGATGTGAAAACGCCCTAGTGAAGAAATATCGACACTTCTTTAAATTTGATAATCTTGCTAATCTTGAGAAGAAAATTGGAAAGACCCAACCTTGAATTATAAAGTTCCCAAACAATATTATATTAGCTACCTCGTAAAATAATTTTCTAGTAGATCTACCACAAAAAAAACAATTCATGCAGATAATAATTTTGGGTCCACTGTGGTGGCTAGATGAAGTCGGTTTTTTTCACTTTTCTCTTATAAAATGACCTAGACAGGAAAAAGACACCCCCTTCTCACAGACCCGCTGGACCCTTTCCCACTGAAAAAATTGTTTAAAATATTGTCCCCAGTGGAAAATTAACCCCCAATAAATAAGAAATAATCAACTAAACCAATCCTCACTGCGAAATTTTTTTCATCCCCATTAAATTTTCTGAAATTGATCACAAAACGGACCACAGAAAAATCTAACCCACATTGAAAATAAAAAGGATGTCAAATTTTGGTCGAAAAGAGGATCTTTTCAAATGTAGGTAGAACATTGAATCAGAACCAACGCCAAATGTAGTTCTTAAGTATTGTGGTGCTAAGGTGATTTCTTCCGATGAGGAAAAGATAGACAATAAACTCACATCCAACTTTAATCGTAAAGACTTGAAATCCATATGAAATGTCTTGATTTTTATGACAGAAGATATGAAAATTATAGTGCAGCGAGCAATGCTATCTTGTCTTTTACCAAGTCCAAGTACAGATTGGTAAATTCCAATTTTTTATAAGGGGTTTGTATGTAAATTTTTAATGGTTTAACAATATACACCCCTGCCTCGCAGCATTGGTGGAACTTTTTTCCAAAATTGAGATTGATAATTTCTATCGAGGTCTCAATGGGGATAGAGATGGGATTTATTCCTAAATTGAAAAATCCAGTTAGGATTATTTTTGAGTGCAATTTTTCCCTAGAATTTCAAATATGGATGAAATAAAGGTCAATTTTCCAATGTTGGTTGAAATTGTAGAGACGAAATTTTGGCCAAATTTTCTAGTGTGGCAAGGGTCCAAGGGGTCTGTAACGCAGAGTTATTATATTTACTTAAGAGTGATGACATTTTTGATGGGTTAACAATACCAGACTACAGGGGGGGGCGCCTATGTAGCCCATCAAAATCGGAGCTTTACAGTCCAGAGGACATTTAGCCAAATTTGAGTAAATGCAGGAAAAAAATGAACACTTACGGTGCATTCTTATACTTTTTTTACTATTTTAAGGACAGAAATATGGTCAGATTTTCCAATTTTGCTAATTTCACACCCTTAGAGTGCATTCTTCTCATCTTTGCTCATTTCGAACCTTACAGTGTACTTTGGAGAGCTTTGAAAAATGCACCCTTAGGGGCTGCTCCTACGGTAGGATTGTGTGTTTGTTTGTTTGTTTGTTTTAATTTCATGAATATTTTTCTTCTGTTATGCTTACTGAAATTTATCGAAGAGCCATTGAGATTTCTGAAACTACTGAAAATATTTTGTGACAGCTACCTAAAATAGCATATGTTAAATTTCTAAATTTCAAATATCACTTTCCACACTGAAAGGAATGATTGCAACCGAATGTTTTCTTCTCACGGTTTTGAATCAAAATTTTACAACATACACGAATATTGAAGTGACTCGGTAGGGATTAATATTCAAATATTTTTCATGGTTGAATCTTTGAAGTGTTAAATGTTTTCAAGTTAAAAAACTCAGTAGGGATGGAGAAAAAAACACATCATTTTTCAGTGAGGATTTATTTATTTGATTATTTTCAGCGGGGACAATTCTTCTGTCAATTTTTCTAGCTCCCACTCCAACCGGGTCTGTGAGGATGGGTGTGTTTATGTTCACAATTGATTTTCATAGACAAAAGAATTAAAGTAAATCATGAATAATAAAACAAAAGCTCCTGGTTGGTTTACTTATTATCAATGTTGTTTGTGGTCATACCAGATATGATGGTGGAAAGAGAATCGAAAAGACAAACAAGAGGAATATACAACATCATCGCATGCAGATGAAGAAAGAATCTCGCACAAGTTCTGCTGGCCATGAAATAGGATTTTCTCATTGCGAAACCGAAGCGTCCTCCAAATGTCAATTAATCAGGAAATTGTCATTTGAATAGTGTTGGATACAGCGATTCAATAATTGTTACGAAACCTTTCTGGCAGGATGGAGTTATCTTCAAATGATTCAAAATCGTGGTACACAAAATTGTGTTATGGAAGAAAAGAGAAAAGTTGTTTGCGTAGTAACTGGGGCTGGATACACATGTTTCAGTCTAATAGTTGACATACTAGTTTGTTACTAAAAACATAAGTACTAAAATTTTTTGACAACTTTTAAAATATCTGAAATTTTGACGATTTGAATTAACATCTTTGGTATAAATTTCGGCATTCATTATTACTCACCGCTTGAGGACGTCATCATTCTTTAAAATATTAAAAAAAGAAACTCTTTCTAACTTCTTTAGAGCTGTTCCATTTATACCTATGCAGGGGTGGACGAACATTTTCTCGAGTCAAATTAATTCGTAAAATTGTGCAGATATCTCCTGGAAAATGACATTAGGTAAAAAAAAGGATTCTATTACCCTTGGAAAAAATGTTCCTTATACAATAAAGTGAGCATGGGCAAATTAATCATTTAACCTTTGGAAATTTCAAAATAATTTCTAACTCCCTGGAAATTTTAGTTAGTCTATAGACTATAGACCCTCTGGAATTCTCTTCTTTGGTAAACCCCTTTTTCTCAAAAATAATCATTCAGTCAAAAGATATCAAACAAAGTTATAAGCTGATTGACGTCTAAAAACGCTGTTTTCTGCTGTTTTCTGCTGTTTTTTGGGGTCAATCACTTATTAACTTTGTATCATAACTTTATATTGAATATATGTTTTAGTGAATTTTTTTCACAGTGATGACCTCCTAAGATCAAAAAATTTCTCCAGTGAAAATGAAAGTTATAGCACCTTTTTACAAGATCTTCATTTTTTTCTTCTTTATTTTCATCTTAGTTTTCAGAATTTTTTAAAGACTTTTTTATTTCGAATTGTTCCACTCACAAATATCTCTCCAACGATACCAAATTTATAAAAATTGAAGAATTCCTTCAAAAGTTATAGGTAAAAGAAAAAAGAGTGCACACTTATCGTGAACTGACTTTAGTTACCAGGGTAAATCTGATGGTAACTTAAAATCCGTAAATTTAAAAGATCTTTAAAGCGCCAAAAACGCAACATTGCAAAAAGCCGTGTTTCCTAGACTTGTGAATACGGGCTTAGTTAACTAGGTTATATAGGGGGTATATGGGTTAATAAAAGTCAAAAAAATTCATTTTCAAAACTTTCAATAGTCAACTTTTCACACAGTCAATAGTGTACATGAGTTTATATTATGATTAAATTAAAAAATAAAGCTAAGAAAACGTGTTTGACATCGCTAAGCCAGGGTTTCGGGAAATATTTAAGGCTTGTCGGGTGATTGAAATTGGTAACCAATTTTAGCTTTTTTCTTGATTGTGTCAAGTGATGGGATAAAGACGAGGGCCTCTGAATGATCAATTGCTACATTGTTCAATTGTATATACTGCATTAAAACATTGTTCAACTTCATCTTCGTCAAGATAACAAATGATTGATTCTTTCTTGACCTTGACACAATGACCAGAAAGCCGATTGAGAGCACTAAAACCACGATTGCAATTTCTGAATTCTCTTTTCCAGCATTCTGTGTAGACTGCGATAGATTCTACAACATTGATGCACTCTGAAGATGCCTTTGTTTTACACGCAGAATTGATCACGTCGATGGAAATCGCTGGACGAAGGGAGTTTACCAAAGTTGTACACAGACAAAGCAAAAGAATGCCTGATGTAGCTTTTCCTTGAAAATTCACCATTTTTTTTATATTGATGAAATCATCCGACTGCTCACTTTGATCTCATCGACTCGCCTTATATACTCTCTTTTTCATTGTTCTTTAATTTTGGGGTCGGAGCTGAGTTATATTTGCGATGTGTTAATCATTGGGTTGGGCCTAAATTATTGAAGTACTAATATTGTGAGAATATGTAGTCTGGTAAACTTAGATAAAGATTGCGGTAGTTATCATGGTGTTGGCTACCAGTTTTTTTGATACCCTTGTATCAGTGACCCGGTGGGATCCGCCCCGGTGGATAACCCGGTGAGAAAGAAATTACCTAATTTTAAGCGGATAATTAAAACCCAGTCAAAATCGAAATTTTTTACCCCGGAAAATATGCTTCTAACTTGAAGATATTGCTAAGATTGCTTTGTAAAGCTGGAAGTTCCCTTTGCTAATGAAGTCAACAACCGATGTTAGAGTCCCTGATACTCGAAGAAATTGGTCAAAAATAGTCACGATTTGTTGATATTGATAACAATACCTTAATTTTAAATTTTCCAATAGGAAGGATACACGTTCTTTATAAAAACAAACTATATAAGAACATAAGGCTTCGATGGCCAAAATGTTAAGAACAAGTTAAGAACATTTTAAAGCTTTGCAACTCTTAAACACCCAATTTCTTAGGAAAAATGAACAAAAATGCTCAAAATATGGTGAAAATAAGAACATATTAAGAACATTTTTAAGGCTTAAAACTCAAAAAGTTAAGAACACCCGAAGGTTTCAAAAATTTTTGGATGCTCTTATAAAAAAAAGCGTGCAAATGATAAAGACAAAAGTATCTGCATCTGTCATGAATAGTAATGAAACTTTATTAAAGAAATTATCAAAAAAATTACAACCCAGTTTACTATAAATAAATAAAACATAAAATAGTATATTATCAAATAATAATAGTATAGTATAAGTCAATTATATCGAGAAAAAGTCCACAAGAAAACCAGTACAGATTTCGTACGAGAGTATTTAGATTTTATAGGGATTCCAAAAGGTATTAAAAACCCTGGAAGCGTCTAGAATAGAAATATTTCTATACACTTAGTGTACTCATACTAAAGAAACATACTACGTCTAAAGTTTATGATATCATTATGCCAATTCATTTTGTTATAACAAGAGAAAATCTATATTATTCGATTGCCGGACATCAAATTAAATCTCGGACACTTAAGACATGTTCAAATCTTTCATCATTTCCGCTTCGACTGTTTTTAACGCATCATTAACGTCATTGCTCTCTTCAGGGAATCTATTGAAATAAAAGAAAGCATGAACATGAATAAAGTAAAAACTTATCGATTTCTTTCTAAAATTCTCTATTTAGAATTTTGACAATTGGACGAATCCCCGAGGATATCTAAGTAAGTGAAAAGTAGGGGGTTGTGGCCCTCTCTTTTGAAGCTGGAAGCCCCTTTAAGTCCCTTTAAGTGTCTAACAAATCTGAAAATTGATTATTAGTCCCGCTAAGGGTTGGAATAAGAGGAAAGTTTCAATGTAATCTACTGCCTCTGTCCACTTTCAGAAATACATGGCTAGCTATTTTATTTGTGTATTTAGGTACTCTAAGATCACAAATAAAGGCCCTCCCTGTTATTGACTTTTAAAAAAATTTCGGAAAGATATTGAAATGGGAAAATGAAATGAGTAACAGTTTTTTTCTAATCTAAGCCTTTTTGCCTAAAGAAAAGATCAAGTTCAACTTTTTTCAATCGTTAATCAATTTTGGAATTTTTCAACCGACCTTACAAAAATGTCAAAAAGTTTTCGCTCATGTCGCGCGAAAATGGAGACCGGCCTTTAGAAAGGGCAAAAAAGGAACCTACTTTTCTGGAGCATCACCAGCAGCACTGGCAACGACCTTGATGCAACCCTTTTGTCCACGGTTAGTGAAGTTGTTGTTACGAGTACACAAGAATCTAAAAGTGAAAAAAATTTGGAAGAAAAAAAGGATAGTAAATTTTGCATATTCTTGTTACGGGATCTATGTAAATGGAAGTTGGATGCTCTATAGATACTATTCATTAGAAATGTTTGTTAAGAGGATTAAAAGAAGCTCACACGGGCCGTCATTACCTGTCAAACCGCTAGGACTAGTCGCGAAATTGATCCAGAGAATAATTTGAGAACATAGAAATAAACTTGACAGTGAATCAAAACTTGATGTTACCTGTAAATTCCTGGTTTATCCATTTTTCTTATTCCGAGATCAAAGCTTGGACCATTCTCATCCAACTCTTCAATATCTCCACCAGTGTCTATAGAAAAAGCAAAAAATTGAGTTGAGTTGAGAATCCCATTTCCCCCTTTATTACCGTAGCATCTCAGTTGGTACACTACTACGGTGTACAAGTTTGTGGGTTTGACTCAAAGGTCATACCCAAGATCTAAAAAATGGTCTTTGTTTGATGCTTAGCAACTAAAGAGAAGGGTTAAGGGTAGTTGGAAAAATGCGGCACCTTCCCATACATTCAAAGCTGCCTTTGGGCCGCCTTCGCTTGTGGTCGAAACTTACTAACTCTAGCCTAAACTTTGTTTATATATTTTTCAAGTATTCGTGTCGACTTTCTCACATTCAACAGCTAGGTTAGGCTTTGGCTCGAATCATGCTTTTACGAAAAGACACAGATAAGTCTTTTTTTTTATTGAATAATAAAATAAAACGCTTACGTGGTCCGGCCATAGCTAAAAGCTGTGCATCTTCATAACTGAATCCCAAGAAGCTTGCTTTGGAAATGTTCTTTGGATAACTTCTTCCGAAATTAGTGGATGGGTATGAATAGACTTTGTCTTCAAGAAGAACAATGTTTGATCTGTCAGTACCAGCCTCTCCTTGACCAGCGTTGTTATTAGGATTGTCGTCTGAACCGGTCCAACTAAACGTTACATTTCAACATTACATATTTTAAATATATGGCCGCCGGTGGAAATTTAATTGTTGAAAATTGTATGGACTAGCAACTTATTTTACATTGAGTGTGAAGACACGAAGGGGCTAGAAATGAGCTTCAAGCTATCTTATTGAAAAAGTGAAGCCTTAAGTTTGCCCCGCATTTGGAAATTTTGTTTGAAAAACACATGGGTCAAGTGTTCTGGATGGGAAATAAGTGAAGTTTTGAATCGAGCCCTGAAATCGATGTTATTTTAGAATGCATATCGATTTAGGAACTAGCCTGTAAACCATTAAAACTTCGAAATAAAAGTAACAAGTTTACAGCATAGAAACCTAGGCTATCTAGAATCTTCATTACGTGGTCAAGATATTTGGACTTACTGGACATGAATGTAATCTCCTTGTTTGACTTCTTGGCAAGTTGAAAAATGGTGGAAATCATACTCGGTAGCTGGGAAGGTTTGCACAATGTTTCCTCGTTTTCCCTTCACTTCCAGATTGTGGATGACAGCGTTTGCAGGGACACCGGCTGGTCGTTCACGAATGGCAAACATATGGGATCTATAATAATCGCAATAATCAATACAAAGTTATCAGGCGAAACTTTAACTTTACTCAATAATAGACCTTATCAGAGTTTTTGATTTTTAAAAAAAATCGATGCATTGTGGGATTGTTTCGAGTGTATTACAATAGAATTCCCTCAAGGAATTCCTAAGAGATTTCTATTATAATACACTCGAAACAATCCCACAATGCATCGCTTTTTTAGAAGAATCAAAAACTCCGATAAGGTCTATTAGTCCAGGTTTTTCTCCAGACTTTTGAGGAATCATTTTTAGAATATTGTAGATTATTTGATAAATTTACGGATAGAAATGTCACCTTCTACGTTTCATCGAGACTGAAATTCGTACGAAAAGTAAAAAGAGCTTAAAACACTTATAAGTATAATTAAACGATAAGGAAATTTGAATGGTCAAAATAAATTCAGTCTCTCGATTGTTTTCACGGATTCCACAGTCTGATGAACTGAAAGGAACATTGAAAGGAGAAGGCGATTTGAACCACGAATCCCCTGTTTAAGACGCCTTTGGCCATCAAGCGAATGAATCTATTCGTCTTTACGTCTCGGCTGTTTCTGAACTGAACGGAACTTTGGAACAAGTGACAGAGGGGGATTCGAGCTGCGAGCCCCTGGTTTTTAAACATTGACGCCTTTAACCATTTGGCCATCTAGCAAATATGTATCTATTTACCTGTCTTCGAAGGTTCTACCATACTGGTCAGTGTTGACAGCCAATTTCAATTCGAATTTTTCTTCAACATCACCTTTCTCATCAGTCAAAGGTAAAATATCGGGGTTTCCAGTCAAAATGTAGCCACGATCTTGCGCATCCCATTCGTCAATACCGAGTTGATCTCCAAGATTTACTGCACATGCTTTGCATGGTTGGTTGCCACGGTTACGGCCATCTAAAAGTTCGAAAAAGAAACATTATGTTTTTTACCAAGAACAAAGTATACGGTTTATTATATTACGTTGGAATTTTTGGCTGATTTAAAAACATATTTATGTAGAGTCAGATCTCTTTTTTTTGAAATATTGATTATCTGGGTTTGATGGCCTTTGATTTGATTCAAATCGTCGTTTTGAAAAAGATTCTTCTACCCACTTTAGATTCCACTTTTCTAGCGGAAAATGACCAGGAGTCCGAGTAGTTGAAAAAAGAGATTCGGAAAGTTAGCCGGTTTCGTGAGTAAACACAAGATTTTTCGTACCCTTTCCAATCTCTTGCCGGTTATGGTGGGAAAAATAGTGGAAAGATCTCGGAAAAATTCAGGACAATATCGATGTGGGATCTTATGCGCATACTTACTTGATTTGAAATCAGTTTCCCATGGGAATTCTCCAGTGGAAATGTTGTATCTGAAAAAAGGAATAATGATTTTTTGTTAAAAAAATGTCAGATTATAAATGGAGAGGAGAAAATCCAGGCTTTAACAGTAGAAAATGAATTATTACTAAATTGAAATCTTTGAAATTAAAAACATGGTCACAAATCTCGAGTTGTTTGACCAATTTATCGTTTCGAATCTTCATTACCAAAATCTGACTAATACTTATAACATTTGACCTAAGATATATTTTATTGATTAAAATATGTGCTCATGGATGAAAATCAAACCTTGTTCAATTAAATTATTACCTGATACGGAGAGTACATTGATCATGGATTTCATTGGGAATGGTCCATTCATATCTGTTTGGTTGTCCACCTTTACCGTTACCAAGGTGATTGTCACGTGAGTAAGGAGATTGGATACAATCTGGAGCAGGGATACCATATGCGGCTTCTGTTTTCCATTCGCCAGTGATTTCATAGGTTTGACCATCCTTCTTAAGAGTACTAGCGTAATCCTAAAATTATTTGAAAAGTTGGAAAAGTGACTCATTGAATACAAAAGACAAAATCTCCAGGGAATGAAAGGCCCTGAATTCGACTGGATTTTGACCTGTTGTTCAAAATCCAACTTGGGTTCTTTTCATCATGGGTCTCTCTTCACCATAGCCAGATTTACATTGAATTGGAAAATGCGGATATTATCGACATATAGCCTGTGCCCTATATCATGAGACCCAAAAAGGGAACGTATCTCCTACCGTTTACTAGCCTGTTACATGAAAGCATTTTTTAAAGAAAAGAAAAAAGGAATTTCTCCCCTCTCGGCGTGACGCGAGCACAAAATTTTAAAGATTCTTTTATTTTTTCTAATTTGTCAGCATAAGAGGTTTGTTTCCTTGTCTATGTCATAAAAAATAAGATATCTTTAAATTATCTAACCTGGCATTCTTCTTCAGTTTGAGGAACTGGATATTTTTTGAAATGGTTATTCAGATTGTTGGTGTCTGATCTTACTTCCTTTGGAAGGTCATGAACGTTGGAGACACAGTGAGATCTTGCTTTAACATTTTGACTTTCAGCTTTGTAATAAGGACATCGAGCCGTGTTGCCAGTCATCACAACGATATCCTGAAATTTAAGGAAAAGTTAAAAATGCAAAAGGTTTTGTGAGAATCAATCCACTAACAAGGCTGACCATAATTTTTAATAAAAAAGGGGGAATTCCCTCATAAATTTAATAACTCAAGTGGTTTTTGAATTAAGCTTGGAAAATTAGTAGCTCTCCCAGATCCAAAACCTGGAAGATGTTCCAATAAGTCAAAAAAAATGAAGCGAACAAAGTGAAGGGAAAAATGATCTTGGCTCCATTTCTGACATCAAAAGATTTATAATCCTTGCTAGAAGGTTGCTAGAATCAAAGAAAAGTATCGGTACAATTCCTGTCTGGCTTAAGATGTTTTTGCTATTGAAAAATATATCAGTGAAATTCTGAAAACCTATTCGTTCTCAGTATTCCATGCTTCTCTCCTACTTTAAAGAGTGTCCACACTAGAATAGAATCCCCGAGGGCATTCGATTGAAAAACGACCTGCAGTCTAAAGTTAGGCCTTTAAAATTGGACCCTTACAGTGCAGAGAAGATTTTGCAAAATTTGATAATTTCATTGGCAAAATATGGTCAGATTTTCCAAATTTTACACCCTTACAGTGCAATTTTTCTCATCTTTGTTGATTTTCAAAAGGAATTAAATTTTCATCAAAGAAGGGAGCGTTTCGAATAGCAGAGCGTCGTATATAAAACTAAATTAAAAAATGTTCCACCTTCCATGGAGTTGGGCCAAAATAAGGATAATAATCTCTTTCTTCGGGGCATTCATAACCGTATCTGGTACCACCATTATCTTGTCGTGTATGACGGGCTGTAGCTCGGTTGTTCATGTCCTATAACAAATTAGAAGTTAAAGGGAGATAAAAGTACTGACGAAATTTGTAAACAAACTGAATGCAGCGGGATAGGCGGGATACAAAATCAAAACAAATGTCACATGTCAAAATAAAAAATCAAACCAAATATGGCTAATTTTGATTGTTCAATTGTTTTAGAAGTTTGTTTTGGACACGTGATTTTAATTGTTCTCTTTAATGACACGTAGTTCGCGCAATGTTTACATTTTATTACTTTTATGTCCCTTTAAAGGGAGAAATTAAAGTGTATTCGTTCCAATCAAATTCATAACCTAGGTTATGGTAAAAGCATTTTCTAACTTCTATGGCCCTCTGACATCTTGGTATCTAAAGCTCAAAGTTTTTCTAAAAAGGCTGTAAATATAACCTAGAAGTTATTCCCTCCAAGATTGTGAAATATCTAATTAAATAAAGTGGAAGTAAACTGGAATTGCAATTCTCGCCCGAACTTGAAATTCTGAGAATCGCGAAATACTCAAAATTATTAATAAATTTTGAACTACATCGTAGTAAAAATCAACCATGTCCCCTACGTATTATCAGCTTTTTGATGCTTACTGATAGCGCCAGATTATATTTTATGGAGTCCATAAGTAACGTATATAAAGCCTGGGATACACAAGAACGAGTTTTTATTTACCTGATCGGCTGTGTAGAGTCCATGGTTACGTTTTCGTGTGTAGCAGTGCTCGTAATAAGCATGGTCTTCATGCATTCCATATCTAAAATGGAAGAACGTATTTGTTGAAAAGGTGTTTAATCTTTTAAGTTAATGAGCCTCAAAATTGACCAAAACCTAAGAACAACGGTTGCAGTATGAAAAGTAGAAAATCCAAGTACGGTGTGCAAGGTCCTGGCCGGGTCTTAAAATGGCACTTGATACCTTTCTAATTGATGCTTTGCAATCAAGCAAAGAATCAAGAGTATATGGAGAAATTAAAGGAAAGGAGTGGCGCTCCTGCCTTCAATTAGGCAGCTAAAGTAAAAGGGAGCCTTCGGGTTGACCTCGACTGTGGTCGCAAACTTACTGAGTACAAATTATGAACAATTTAACCCTCATATTTCAGCAATGACTAAGGAAAGCTAATTCAATCATAGCTGAACCTCAGCTAAGATTTATTAATTCTTTTTAAAAAGGCTAACATTATTTTTGAGATACGTTGCAGATGCAGACTCCCGATTCAGTGACCCGCTGAATCATAGAACGTTGTTTGAGCGTTCATTAAACGTTAAATGAATGTCAAATGGACGTTAGATGGACGTCATTGTGACGTTTCGAGAAAGACGTCACTTACTCAAGGTCAGTATCGCAGTCATCCTTCTCACAATCGGTCAATTTTTGTGGAATGGTCCTAAAAATGAAAATATTTAATGTCAAATGTTTTACATTATTGTTATTTTGTGTTCGATTTCGTACCGAAGTTGAAAACTAAACCTTCAAACAATAACAAGATCAAGGTTGTAAACAAATCTATAAACTATGAGGATTTTTATTGATGCAAATTGTTGCTGTTTTTCCCTGGCATACCATATGACGAAATTCTTGATTCATGATATTAATGACGTAATCTTTTGTTCTCATAATAGCCCGGGCGTTTGTTACAAGTTTTATTGTTCAAATCCAAAATTAATGGCAAACGCCCGGTCCTTTTGGGTGCTTCCGTATTAAACATTACCTCATGAAAACCACAAATCAGATCGACTTACAATGCGTGTAGATATCCATCAGTTCAAAAGTTCGAAAAAATTTCAATTTTCCATTTCGTTTTTTGCTATAAAAACCATAGAAAATTGAAATTTTGATTTTTTTTTAATCCTAAAAATTGACTTACTTTTCAGTGATTCCATTTCTCAATTTGTCACTGCACATGTATTGGACGACCAATTCACAATTATTATTGTCTCCACCGCATTGATGCTGATTGGTCCATTCTAAAACAACTTTTGAACCCTCATAATAGATAAGACCTCCAGCGTTGTAGCCACCACGAGCGTTATTTTGTGAATCGAACAGTCTAGAATGCGGCAAAAAGAAAATGTCATCGAGTATTTCCATTCATAGGAGTGTCTCCCTAATAGACGTCCCCCCCGCTAATTGTTAAGAGACAAAAAAATCCATCCCCCGCTAATTAAATTCGAATAATTCAATATTTTATTCCAGTGTAGATAGACCTTAAACTTGTTAAAATTTTCCTTTTTGTTAGTATTGGTTCTTATTTTACGCGTTCATTTGTGAAAGTTTCTTTTTTGTTGTTGAAATTGATACCAGTTTGAAAAAATTCTGTCTTCAAATTACTCCTGTCTTATTCCACCAACCCCCCCCCGCTTATTAGAATTTAGAAAATTTTCCTACCCCCTGCTTATTCGGACCCCCCGTCTATTCGGGAGACAAGAGTAGGAGTGTCAATGAGGGTGCTTCCTTCAAGTGCAGTGGCAACAAAACGAAAGAGGTCACGTCACTTAAAGTGAATCTTACAAAATTGTAAAAGTATTATACCTGTTTGCGTTTTGACGGTCTCGACCTTTTCCATTCAAACGATTGTTGCTTCCTCTGAAACGAAATGAAAACAAAGTAAAGATACATAGCCTTATGTTGTATCGAGGGTCTAGGTACCTCATATATTATTTTAAACGACCAATATGGGAAATTATTGACCGTAGAAATAATGTCTTTGTGCTGTGCACGGTCCTATAAAAGCGATACGCTAAAAATTATAGCAAAAAATAAACTGAAATTTTGCCGAATTTGTACGATAAACTTAATGTTGGTGTACTGATTCGAAGTATAAGTCTTTAATCAGGTTTGTTTCCAAAGGCTCAAAAAGTTTCTAAGAGTCTTTTTCAAAATTTTCCAAGATATAAATGAAATAATCTTACCTCATATTTTGCATGTAGACATCTGCGTATGATGCAACAACAAGCACTGAGACCAGCAGCGCCGACAATGTCCAACTCGTCATCTTTTCTTATTATAGTATATTCTAAATAATAATGGTTTATTCTTAAAGCTATGACTAATATAATAAGGGTTGGGATTAATAAGTGAAACAATTTTAAGCAAAACACTAGACTGGTTGGGCTTGAACGGTATTGCGCAGGAAAAGTAGTTAGGTAAGCGTGCGAAGAAATTTTGTCGGCGGCAAGGGCTGAAAGCCCTGTCAATCAACAGCCTCTTACCAACTTTTGATAGTCTCCTACCCAGCTCCTATTCTAGCAAACGCCCGCCGCCTTTATGTTCCCACCCTCTGACATGATTAATTAACAGACTAGTTTGCTAGTCTACCAAAGCACATATGAAACATAAATGTCTTTCATGCTAAATGTTTTACTGCAAGTATTAACACTTCTGTCTCACAACCCCGGTGTCAATTTCCAAGTTTGGCTGAAATTGTAGTGTATTTTCCCACCGGGTACGAAATTTTTGCCAAATTTTTCAATGGGGCGGGGATCCCATTGAGTCAGTGAAACAGGGATGTGAATGAACTTATAAAGGGTCTTGTTTCTTGTAAGGCGCGTTTGATTGCTAATTGCAGCACCTATTTGCTTTTCCACCTAAACTTAGCAATTTTTTTGTTAAAAAGTTCAAAAAATACCTTAAAAGTTTTTAATGTTTTAAAAATAATATTCATAGGCGTAAAAATACCAACTTTGGATAATTACCTCCCCAATTCACTACACTCCTGTTAAAAACATATTTATTCTATCCGTTTCAAATACTAGTGACATTCTATTAAAAAAATAGCTCTCTTCATATACATCTAGGTAATCAAAGACTTGTCATTTTGTAAAAGCACCAAGCTTGATTTGATGATTTCTAAATCACGTCCTACCTTCACTGTTTCTTATCACCAAATGTTCATTAAGCTATCAGAGATGATCAAAATAACAAAGTAATAGAAAAACACCATCCCATGTCTTTTTATATTTCCCCCGCACTTACTGTCACATATTTAATATGCTAAAAAGATATGTGGGTCTATTATCAAAAAAACTCAAATAAAAAAATCAGTGGTAAAGAAAAGACATTGCAATAGAGTTATTGTGATTCGAAAAAAAATGACAATAGATAGCATGCTAACCGAATTAACTTTAGCATTAATAATATTCGTCACCATGCTGTGAAAGTTGTATAGCATCAATACCTTTTCGAAGCCACAGTTTAAGATGTTATCTAATTCTTTCCATTGTGATTTTTTATACCTTCTTTTATGAAAGAATCCTACTCATAAAAAGTGCTGAATTTCATAAAGGTTTGATTATGTATTAGGAAAAACACCCACACTACATTTTCTGATTTTTCATATTATTAAAAAAAATCCTTTAGAGAGATTTTTAATGATAGGGTAATGGGATTTGTGATATGTCGCACTTAATCCCCGCCTTGTTCACATGTAGGCGAAATTAATCAGCCTATTTAAAGTGTTTTCACAAATCCCTAGCTATAGGAAATTTTCAACTCGCGGAGGCGAGTTCATGTTAATGCTGTGAGCCCCTTAATAATGTCTATTGATTTTAAGGATTTGAGATTTGAGTTTTAATTAAAAGCCTCCCCGCTATTGTTAATGGGTTACTTAAGGAAATCCATTTAGTGGGATCCATAATTATGCAATTATGTTTACTCTTTGTTTGCATACGTGATTCATTGCCTAATTGCACTATGGCCACGTTTCAGCTTGTCCGGTAGTACAATACATTACACATACTGTGTCCGAAACAGAACTTATAATGTGGAAATCCTTGAGCTTTTTTATCTTACAAGAATGATGTTTTTTCCATTTCATCATAAATATTCTTCACTTTTTGGGAAAATCACTCTGAACTTTTCTTACAGTATTCTTAGATTTAGATCCAAAGCCAGCAAAATCTAGCATGTAATACATACCTCAGGCAAACATTTGGCATTTTTGTGGAACCTCTTAGCATTGCTGGGGAATAATTAGTCGCGATTTGATGATAAAATGCTTCTAAAAATGACATTCTTCGGTTCAGTTGCCAAATTCCATAATGGTGATATTCTTACCATATTCTTAATTTTTGGCTATTTTCATCGTAATTATTCTTATAAAGAGTATTTTCATACTAAAAAATCTATTCCAATTCTCATAACCTACATTACTTGTTTCGTTAAATAACATTTTAATTTGTCATCAAAAGATGATTATTTATCTGCTCAAATAATGTATGACTAATAAGCTTTCATAAAAATGTAACATGCTATAATGGGTGCTAATTAAAATTCACTTAACGCATAAAAACAAAACAAATCATGGGCGGAGAGCGTACGAATATGATTCCCGCCCTCCATGTTGTGTTCAATAACATGTAGCCAAAGGCTTCACCCAATTTCTTAGGAAAATGGACTAAAATACTCAAAAATTTGTTAAGAACATCCGAAGGCTTCAAAATATTTTAGACCTAGGAGAGACGATTCTTTCGAATCTCCTAGTTAGGATTTTAAGTTCCGTGGACTGTATCGTTTTCACGAGATCGCTGGTGGAAATGTTGATGTTTGCCTCTAACCTTGCTTAAGCTTCATCGTTTTGGACAATACGACGAAAACTTGACTTCGATTGAGACTAATGTGATCTTGCTTGAAGATTTAAAGGTGTAATAAAAAGTGATCGCCGCAAATATAACATTTCAAAATCTTCACTGATATCTTTAATTTTAGATGCGCTCTCAAGGGGTCTCAAGAACTTCTCGAATGTTCTTAACCTTAAATTTCAAGCTTTAAAGTGTTCTTAAAATGTTCTTAACTTTACTATTTTGTGAGTATTGTGTGTGATTTTTTAAGAAATTGGATGTTTTAGAGTCCGCTAAGCCTTAATATGTTCTTAATTTTTTGGCCATCGAAACCTTATGTAATTATATAGTTTGTTCTTATAAAAACACATTTACGTTTTTACACAACACTTTTGACCCTGGAAAACATTCTTTATCTCTTTGTATAATGTTGGTTTCATTTGAGAAATAGAATTAAAATTAATGGACAATGTCGCTTTTATGTTGTTCCCGCAAAACAGAGATAACTGAAAATAAATTCTTGCCTGAATTGAAAACCATACGAAACTAATGCAGAGATTTCAAGTACAGATTGACAAAAAATGTCCGACGGAGACCGTCTGATTACATTAAGTTGGATTTTAATTTCCTTTAACAGCTCCTGTTAATGTCATCAACATGTCCCTTCTGTCATTATTCCAATCAGGCACCTGCTTGAAGTGTGCGATATCTGACTTAAAAAAGGATCAAATTCAGACCATGTTCAGACGTTACGGTTCCGAAACAAGTGTAAACGTCAAAATTCGAAAGTTCAAAAAGGAAGACGTAACAAAGCAAATCAGATCGAAACAGTTTCGCTCCACTATTTTCAACGGAACGTAACTGCTCCGTTTTCTTGCTCCGAAACGTTCCGAAACTATTATGAACACTTTCACTGTAACGAAAATCACACCGGAGCGAAACGGAACCGTAACATCTCAACAAGTATCAGTTCCTGTACAATTTTTTTCCTCAGACGAAGATAACAGCAGAAACTTTGGTCGAAGTGACGTCAGTATCAATTAGAAAAACGCTGAAATCATTTCAAGCGAAGTCCTAGGGAATATTTGTAAAAAGTTACAAATAGAATGGTGTCGAGAAAAAAGCCCTGGTCGCCTGGTACATCTGGTACATGTTTTTTTATAAGAACATAAGGCTTCGATTGCCAAAATGTTAAGAACAAGTTAAGAACGTTTGAAGGCTTTGTGGACTCAAAAAACACCCTATTTCTAAAGAAAATGAACAAAAATGCTTACAAAATGGTGAAAATAAGAAATTGTTAAGAAAATTTTTAGGCTAAAAACTTAAAAAGTTAAGATCATCCTGAGGCTTCAAGATTTTTGGATGTTCTTATAAAAAACGTGTACTGATAAAAACAGAAAGAATCAAGAGCAGACCTTAAGCAGCTAAAAAAAGTAAGTATAAACACTCGTGAACACTACAGTTGAGTTTCAATAACTCGACCCCGCACGGGAAACGTAAGTTCGCTCGAATAAAGAAAATTTTGAGTTTGGATTTTGGAGCAAGACTTCTTATAAGAAATTGTACTAAAGGGGCCATAAAATTGTTTCTAGTTAAGGAGATATTCGAGTTATAAAGGTTTGAGTTAAAGAGACTAGACTTTGGTTCGATCAAAAAATTGGGAAAACTAAATACTAAGCATACAGTACATGATAATCGAATTTCCTACCTTTGACTTTTATGTAAAAAATGATACCTTATCAAAAAACTAAAATCTTGAACTTTTCTCTCTCGTGGCAGATTACTCCTCTTTTCGTCAAGGTTTCGTCAAAAGTCACATCCTCAAGAATCACATCCTTCTTTCATACAGTGATGCCATCGCCCATCACATGTTCTTATGCAATTTTGAAAAAATTAATTTTTATTGATATCTTTTCATCAAACTCCCACATGAGATCAGCATGAAAAGAGAATAAGTGTGCGAAGTTAAATACATAAAAATGCTTTTGATAATTTTTATGATGTTTTAATGCAACGATAAGTTATTATGGACACTTATTTTCCCTCTTGAGACATTGATACAAAATTGGATGTAAAATTTCAAATACACATTTTTATAAAATCGTCCGAAATATTTGAAGCCTTCGAATGTTCTTTTTGAGTCTTAAGCCTAAAAATGTTTTTAATTATATAATTTCTATGAGTGTTTTTGTCCAATTACCTAAGAAATTGGGTGTTTTAGAGTCCACGAAGCCTCAAAATCTAACTTGCTCTTAAGATTTTGACCATCGAAGCCTTATAGTCTTTGAAAACGAGAAGATCGTACAAGAGCCTAATTCTTTTGAATACAAAACAAACATTCCTGTCTCAATGCCTATGGTCATTTTGCATAAAATCTACTTTCTGGAATACTGGATTTATTATTATGAAATTGGCTAATTACTGATAATTATAGTCAACATTAGGGTATTCTCGTCAATCAGTAAAGTGAATAAAGTCGGGGATACACGAGGGCCAGGAAACCTACAATCATGGTCGAAATATATTGAGATTTTAGTGTATTTTAACGTTTTTCAGAATTTAAAGCTCGCGGGTGAGAATTGCTATTTTATCACTTCTACTTTCTTTTATTGAATATTTCGATTTTGGAGGGGTTCGGTGGCTTCTAAAGTCTATTCACGATAAGTGTGCACTCTTTTTTCATTTACCTATAACTTTTGAAGGAATTCTTCAATCTTTATAAATTTGGTATCATTGGAAAGATATTAGTGAGTGGATCAATTTGAAATAAAAAAATCTTTAAACAAATTCTAAAAATGAACATGAAAATGAAGAAGAAAAAAATGAAGATCTTGTAGAAAGGTGCTATAGCTATCATTTTCACTGAAGTGAATCCTTGATTATCGAACATCATCACTGTGAAAAAATTTCTCAAAAATAATCATTCAGTCAAAAGATATCAAGCAAAGTTTTAAACTGATTGACGTCTAAAAACGCTGTTTTCTGCTGTTTTCTGCTGTTTTTTGGGGTCAATCACTTATTAACTTTGTATCATAACTTTATATTGAATAAATATTTTAGTGAAATTTCTTCACAGTGATGATCTCCTAAGATCAAAGAATCTTTCCAGTGAAAATGAAAGTTATAGCACTTCTCTACAAGATCTTCATTTTTTTCTTCTTCATTTTCATCTTCGTTTTTAGGATTTTTTTAAAGACTTTTTTATTTCAAATTGTTCCACTTACTAATATCTTTCCAATGATACCAAACTTATAAAGATTGAAGAATTCCTTCAAAAGTTATAGGTAAAAGAAAAAAGAGTGCACACTTATCTGAACAGACTTTAGGCTATATTCCAAGCCTTATTGGAGCAAATTTGAGCTTTTAAATCCTGAGATCCTAACTAAGTCTTAAGTCTCATGTTAAAACTCAGAATTAAAAACTCTACTTTCCAACTGTAGTTTAACGCGCTTAAAAATCATTTGTGGTGTTTAAAATTTCGTAGGAGAATCCCCCTTGTCTCAAATATTTTGTCCATAAAATCAACAGTGACAAATTTCTTAAAAAGATACCACAAATAAGCTATATTACAATTAAGCGTCAAAGTGATGGTGAGATTTAATCTCCTTATCTCATGTTGGGAAAAATAATTGATTCCAGGTTATCCGACCGTGAAGAAACTGTTTTTTAGAAACAATCTGTGTTTGTATTGATATATTGTAACTATAACTATATAAACTCCAAAAAATTCGGACCGCAAGTCCGAAACATGTCGGGAAAAATCAAAATATAATAGCCGCATTCTTTTTCATCGTTCAAACATATTATATATACTCCAGAAAATGTTTTTGAGCATTTTGTTTTTGAAGAGTCAATGACACCCCCGTCTAAGACCATGTCGACCGGCGAAGAAATAGTATGAAATTACTGTTTGGTTGAGTTGCAGGAGGCTTTGAGGCCCATTTTTCGCAATTGTAGACGTTTTCGATCAGTGCTCCGTCAGCAGCCTGGAATGACTACCCAATACCCCTCACATGGTTTGGATTGACCCGGGTGACCCGGGTCACTTGTCAAAGCGAGCTGCTGCGAGTGGGAATCGAACTTCAGTCGCCTTTCAGCAGCAAAAGTCAATGAATACTATACCAGCGCCTTACCTGATAGAAGGTAAGGCTACCTATTGTAGTTTAGACTAAAACTTTTGAGTATACAATGTGGAGGGCAGGGGCAATTGAACAAAATAAGCAACACCTTAGGTTAATGTGGAGCGAGGAGAGAAAGGTACCCTTATTAAATTCTCAGAGATTCCAAAACCTCTTTAAGGGCTATCCAAAAAGGACCCTACCAAAGTTTTTATGTCAGGTTCGATATATGATGAATCCAATTGGGCACGATGAAATTGATATTGACTGTAAACTATTGGATCGAAACTCTCCCTCATTCAAAACAAACCCTGGGTTAACGAGAAGACACGGAGATTTGTGAATATAATAGATCTTGGTAGAAATACTTCATTAAACTAAATATTGGAAAGCAGGGCAATACATAAAGTCAGTGGTTCATTAAATGATTGAAATTTTAGTGTATTGACTATCTCCCACACAAACTCAGTTAAAGGGTTATAATAGTGAAAACTTTCCTACTGTTCAAATAGATTGTTTGAAATGAAACTCATTTATAAGGACACCCCCGTGTAACAGACCCGCTGGGACCCCAGCCCCACTGGAAAATTAAGCAAAAATTTCGTCCTCGGTGGGAAATTACCCCTGAATTTTAGCCCCATTGGGAAATTGACTTTGACTTCATCCCCACTCGAAATTCCATGTTTAAAAATTGCACTCCAAAACCATCCCCGCTGGGTTTTTTAACCTTGAAACAAAAGATTTTCTATCCCCATTAGGATTTCAATAGGAATTTTCATCCCCACTGAGGAGAAAGTTCCACCGGGGCTGTGAGATAGGGGTGTATAAGGCAAAAATTTTACAATATTCCACGCATATTTAATTTTCCAATTTACTTCAATGTAAATTTATATAAGATAAAAAACACGTTGCGAATCTAAAAGATAGAAAGTTACATTTCAATTACGTAAATAGGGAAGTAAAATAATTACTGCAATCGCAAGAGTTTCAGATAATTTGGAGTAAATTTTCTACGGTATCTAAGGCTGGCCATGCTCTTACTATTTATTTATCCCCCTCCCCAATTTTTACCTAAATGTTCTTATTAACTGGGTTCTAATAAAAAAGGTGTGTAACCTAACCCCCTGAAAATTGGATTATCTCGAAGTTACTAATTAAACTATATAAAATCCTAAATACCTCACAAAAAAGGTATTAGCGAAATTATTTGAAATAACTTCCTTTTAATACCATGAATAGAGTAAGATTAACAAGATCCAACTCTTTTAAGCCATTATGGAGCCTTGTTCCCACTGCTTATTTGAATCCTCTGTAGGGAGGTCGTGCGTAGGTGTGTATTTTAAGGACCTAATAAGATATTGATTGATTTTTAACTTTAACGCCTTTGAACACTTTTTGAAAGTAATTTTATTTTATTCTTTTGATTATAATTTTGGATCTACAATCTACAGGGTAGGCTCGAGCTTAGTACAATTTTACATCAATTATAAAGAAAAGAAACATAAAAATTCCAACATATATTAGAGCGCTTCCAAATCGTTTGTGGCTATTAAATTTCGAGGAAATTTCCCTTTTTTCTCAAATATTATGACCTTTATTGGCCATTTATCTATTGCATGCCGGGAAAGCCTCCGGAGTTACTAAACAAGATAAACATTCCAAATTGCAAAATATTATGCTTAAGAAATGACTTATCAAAATTTAAAGCCAATATACTTTTCTCTTTCAAGCGTGAATTTTAACATTCAAAGCACCACTTTGAAATGTATTGTCTATATAAAAGACACCCCTGTGTCACAGACCCGCTTGAAACTCCAGCCCCACTGGGAAATTTGGCAGAAATTTCATCCCTGGTGGGAAATACCCTGAAATTTCATCCCCACTGGGATATTAATTTTGATTTCATCCCCATTCGAAATTCAATGTTTAAAAATTGTACTCCCAAAACCATCCCACTGGATTTTTTTACCTTGGAACAATAGAATTCGTATCCCCATTGGGATGGGATTTCGATAGGAGTTCTTATCCTGACTGAGGAAAAAAGTTTCACCGGGGCTGCGAGACAGGGGTGTTAAAAGGTAGATACTAAATTATAGTAACTATGAATCTGGTTTTCAAATTTTTGAAATAAAAATGGTAATTTGGTAATTTTCATAATAATATTATTTCTGTATACAATTCATTCATTATTTCAAATATCTTTATAATATAACCTACAAAATACACTATACTATACAAAAAGGAACTATCACAAAAAAAAGAAGACTGAAAGCCTGGAAAATCCTAATCAAATTTCGAACTTTAATTGTGGAATGTTTGTAACCTTTATCTCTTACAAAATTCCATAAGGTTAAAACTGCATTCTAGTTGTTGAAACCGAAGCACGCAAGTCTTTGACTAGGACTTTCCTGAATTTAGCTATAGATATAAGACAATAAGATAAAACTAATAGTTAGCTATAACCAGCAATATCAAAATAAGCTGATAAAACATATGAAGAATAGCTTGGACCACGTTCGCACAATACGGTTCCGTTTCACTCCGAAACGAAATGAAGCCGTCCTATTGGTTTAAATTTAAGTTTTACGTCACTTTTAACCAATAGAATGGCTTCATTTCGTTTCCGAGCGAAACTGAACCGTTATATGCGAACATGGTGTTATACCACTATGAACCACACAAAAGGATTCGGCCGAAGTTTACAATGGTTGAACACTGTCCTGTAGAGTTTAGAAAAAGGGAACCTTAATGGTAGCACTTCTCAATGTGGGTCAATTTACAAATCATTAAAATATCACTTTCAAAATACTCCGATCAAAGATTCTGTTTGGCCGGTATCGAAAAGCTGTGTCCAGGGTATATAAAGGTCAGCCGAGTTGAATGACTTCATAATGCAATTCGTGAAATGCACCATTGCAATGTCTTCTACGGACCCTACAGCTGATTGGTTGAAAGTGACGTAAAATTGCAACCAATCAGCTGTTGGTTCCATAATGTAATGCCAGAAGATATTGCAATGGTACATATCATGCATTGGCCAGCAACAACAACATTTGACATCACACAACCCTGGAAAAATTCGGCCCCAATCCTCTTGCAACGCAAAGGTTGATAAATACATTTCAACGCTTATAAGCGGTAGAATTCATGATATGCACCACTGGAGAGTCTTCTGAGAAATTTCACATTGGTTGGAATTTTTTGAAAATTCTTGGAAGGCTCTCCAGTGGTGCATATCATGAATAGAAATGGTAAATTTGTAGCCATACATTTGAACAAAAATTTATCCAGTTGCTTGTCCTAACTATTAGTTTTTATGTTTATTAAATAACACATAATTCATTTAAAAAATATCCTACCCAGAACCCTTTATAATAACCGTTACAAAAAAATAAGAATAGTAGGGCCCCGTCACTTATAGTTAGAAAAAAAATCAAAAGGGTTTACTCTAAAAACGAAAGAAATAATATTCATAGAAGTTGAAAGTCTTCAGCTTGTCTTCCTTAACAAATTCTTTGAAAAAGACTTAGAACATACCCAATTGATAACTGAGAAGCCTTAGTTTCAATCTTTAAACTTTGAAAGCTTCACATGAGACAACAATACTGACAGACGTTGTTAAAAAGAACTTATCCAGTCTACATGACAATATTGGGTTCGGGAACAGAGGCTGATATCGTTTTATGAGGTAGCACACGAGCTCCATTTAAATAGATCTCATCCTTCACATGGACATCTTCTCCAAGCACGCATACACCTTCCATACGGACCTGATGAAAGGAAAAAGAGGTATTAGAGCTGCATTATCAGTATAAAAAATGACGTCTGAATGGCTATGCATTGTCAGTACACGTTTTCTATAAGAAAAAACTATCATAAGAACTTAAGGCTTCGATAAAAACAAGTTAAGAGCATTTTAAGGCTTTGAAGACTCAAAAACACTCGCTTTGATAGAAAAATGGGGAAACATTGTGAAAATAAGAACATTTTAAGAACATTTCTAGGTTTTAGACCCAAAAAGTTAAGAACATCCCAAGGCTTCAAAAAATTTAGATGCCCCAAAAAAAAAACGTTTATTAAAAATGACGTCTGAATGGCAATTAAAAAATGCTGAGTTTGCAAAGACTTATGGGGCGCGTTTGTAAGTTGATTGTTCCATCACAATGGAATGTTTTCTTTTTAAAACTACATAAGAATACAGGCAATTCATTTTACAGCGGCTATTTCCAAGAGTTCGTTCATCTAATGTTTCCAGCTCACCCAAATTGAGACTTATAGGCAAGCGTGATTTATCGTTCTTTAAACCACTAGTCGTTAAACAGCGTAAAGTACAAAGAGTAATGAATGTGTAGAGATGGTAGTCACTGACCAAGATCGGGATTTGGGACGGTGAAATATGTCGTTCTTTGATAGTTAGGGTTAGTCTTTCTTTTTGTCGCTTTTTAATAGTTATTTGTCGTTCCTTTTAGATGGTCTGGAATCGGTAGATCAGCAGTCTCCCGAGGAGCAGGTAATTTTAAGAGAAAAGTGTAAAAGAAAGAAGTTGATAAAAAACACAATAATACACCTACCCATCGTCCGACAGTTGATTTCCATCCGATAATTGAATCTCGTACCCAGGAATGTGATCGAATGGTCGCCCCTCTCATGACTATGCAATTGGATAAACATGCACCTTTAAAATAATTAAATGAAGATAAAATAGAATGATTTGCTTAGTTATAGAAATAGCAGTGTTTTCGTCCCTGGCTTCCATAAAGGCCAGGGTTCGATTCTCACTAGGTGCTGCGATTCATTTGGCAAGCGAGTGTGACTTCATCCAGGCTTGTGAGAGAAATCGTTCTCCCAAGCTTGATAGAGTAATTTTACCTATACGCCCTAGCTCTGCTGTGTCACGAACACAGGGTCAGTGATGAACAAATACAACTAACCAAAGACAGGGTCAATATCATCGGCAATCGCGGGGCGACATTCCTTACATTTTTGCCTACTGAAAAATGAGATTTCTATATAAGAACGTAACGTACCTTTTTCGATGACGGCATATGGTCCTATAACGACATTTGGTCCTATTTGACATTCGGGCTCGATTTTAGCTGTTGGATCCTGGAACAAAACATGAACAATGAAGCACAATACTTTTCTGTCAACTTTGACCGACTTTTTTTTAAAAGTAATGTTTTAGCATTTAGATCTTTTGATTAAGTTGACCAGATTTGACAAATGACCCTTCATAATTTAAGTTTATCCTTCCTCTTTCCAATGCAAAATGATTGATTCTTTATAAGTCGATAGAACTCGAAATAAAACTCACTTCAAAGAGAGGAACTTTTTTCTGGGACACCCGGTACGAAGAATAGTTTGGCACTCAGACCCAGTAGTGCTCCCTCAAATGCACACGCGTAGAGCGAAATCCTATCGAACACAATGACCAAGAAAATATCCTTACGGTAAAAACATTTCCTCGAACACCTTCTCCATCGTATAAGACTTCCGCATTTCTCCTCCGTAATGAATTTAAATGTAATTTGGTTCCAGTGATGAAATCTTTTGGTTGACCAATATCCATCCAATGACCTAAATTGAAAACAAAAGATATCGATCAATAACCCTTAACTACACCGCTAAATCACAAGTTTCTTGAAATTAAAGATTATCTCTGCTCTTTGAGTTCGAACCTAGTCCCAGGAGAGGGGGGAGGAGGGGGAGAGGAGGAGGAGGGGGGGTGGCAATTTAGACAAAATGGGTGTCAGGTATGTGCGAGCCATAAGGGTCGTTTTTTACACCATCGAAAATCTATCAAAGGGGTACATAGACCATAAAGCAATAAAGTCTCTGAAAAAATCAAGAAAAATCGACTCAAAATTGGCCGTTAAGACGTCAAAAAGAGTCAAAATGTTCGAAATTCAGTCTCTCAAAGGATCGTTTTTGGCTCGAACATGCCCGTCACCTCGCAATCCTAGTACTCCCCCTGAAATCTTGTACTATTGAGTTGGTGTTTACTCTAATAAAGAAATTCATAAAACTATGTACCTGATAACTCCATGCAATATAGCTGGCTATCATTTGCCATATATGGGAAGACTTCTTTTTCTATTGACATTGGTCTTGGCTGAAAATGATCATAAAGTTTTAGAGTATAGTGGACATTCTCTAATTCGACGTCCTACTATTCAATACGCTTCATTATTCGATAATATTGAGAGTTACCATCAACAAGAACTTCTCATAAACGACACTCTACTACTATTCGATAAGCTCTCTAACTTAATGAAAATCCAATTCCCAATGAAGAATGAATTATTGAGCCTCAACTATACTTATTACATCGAGGAATCTATTTTTAAAAACAAAACCCGAATTGAGGCTTTGACATGAAATTGGAAAAATGTATCAAAATGCTTGAGGTAAACGCTGAGGAAAACGCTGGGGTTGAAAAGGAGTGTCAGTGCCCAGTTTTTCTTACAGAAAAGGCAATAAAGAAATATTGAAAAAAAAACAAAAGAAAGGGAAGGGAAGACATTAAAAGCAAGAAATATGAACATGGCCTCACCTCTATCCTTTTCAATATGCTCGGGCTAAATATATACATTCCAGCATTGATTTTATTAGAGACGTATTCTTTTGGTTTCTCGACAAAGCTGTTGATTTTGCCTGAGTCTTCTTCATAAACGACAACCCCATATTTTGAAGGTTCTTCTACTTTGGTGACCTAAATATGCAAACAAGAGATGTTAAAATGCTAACCCATGTATAATAACGACGAGAAACTCATTGAAACGGCAACTCGATGGAAATAATTGGGAACAATTGCTTTGAATCTTTAAATATTCAATAGTATAAAAAGTAATGTAATGATTTCGAAATTATTAAATGGAATAAGCCTATACGCTAAATATAAACGTTGATGGTATTCAGACGAGATATTCTACGGATCTAATTTTAGCATAGCATCTAAAGTAATTGTTCAAGATTTCTCAGGTCCATAAAATAGTAGAACACAGAAGTATCACTTAACAGGCCTCCTAAAGTGAAGCAAGAATGAGAAAAAGATATAGGCAATGAAAAATGAAAAAGAACTTACTACAATTGTTCCTTCTTTTCCATGTTTCTTATGGAATTCTAACATTTGCTTGAAAGGGAATTCACTTGTAATATCACAGTTCAAAACAAAGAAAGGTTCATCTGATTCTTCCAGCCAATGTTTAGCAAGTGCTAATGGACCAGCTATAAAAAATAACATAATCATGTGGCATTTATTCATGTATTTTTTTGGATTTCACTTTTTTAAATTCCTGCTTGGAGTCATAAAGTTTTCATTCAGTACAAATATAGTACATTTAAGTCACTGACCTTTATATACCCTGGACCAAGTTTCTCAATCCCGGCCAAGCGAAATCTTTGATCTAAGTTTTTTGAAAAGTGGTACCCTAAAGGTGGCACCACTCAATAGCGGTGTAAATACATCGAGAGCGTTAGATCTACCTTCTCTGGAATACTTTTGATGATGTAGCGCCGTTAGACATTAATTTTTAACACTACAATGGCTTCTTTACATCCATTTCAAAAAAAACTTTGATCAAAGATGGCAGATATAGCTTGGTCCAGGGATATATAAAGGTCAGTGATTTAAGTTCACATTTATACCCTTTTGAATCTGTATAATAGAGTTCAAATCATGAGACATTAAAAACCTGGAGCTCTTTGTTATCTGGTTCTGCTGTTAAAGCAAAGCTTTTCAAAGGCTTTTTTAGTTTTTTAATAACTTGAAGGGAAACATATGGAAGGAAAAACTATTAATGTTTCACTAAACTATCAATATAAGTCACTTTCCTTCGTTAAATATAACATCCAAGAATACTCAGAGGTGTAAAAATCTACCATGGTAACAAAAGTTATTATGAAATAACTTTGAGAAGAATGTGAATCATTTTGTAATTTTTCTAACACAATATGAAAGTGGATGTAAAGAAATAAAGACTTTTTAAAGTGATATTTTACCTGTTCCTAATGGTTCAACTTCGTGTGACATACTAAATTTGATACCAAGCTAAATTATGAGGAGAATCACTAAAATAATTGTGTATTGCACAAAATACTATAAAAACAAAAAAATCCCGAAAATAATCAAGAAGTTTCATGATTAAACAGGAAGCTTATCCAGTCAAGTATATACCATATCTTGGAAAGATTTGGGGTGAAATTTGATCCTAAACCTCAACTTTTAAATTGATCAGAAATATGTTGGTAAGCTTTTAAAATATCTCAAACATATTGGAACAAACCTTTTCTTCCTCCTTGCGAAGTTCATTTTCAAGCATTTCTGATAAATAACTAACAGCCAAAATGACATGATCAACACCAGCCTATTGGAAATAAGTCATATAGAAAAATAATTGGAAATACTATTCTCCGAGAGAACCCATTCCGTAACGAATTGGGAAAAATTGAATAATAATAATAGCTGAATTCTTTTTCACAATTCAACATTTAGAAAATAATAGATCTTTGCTTAATTACAGGAATAACCATGTATATCATTTACTTTTAGTTTTTAAATTTGATAAAGAGTACATTTTGCATTGATGTTTGATATTCTGACCACTCTCTGTAGATTTGAGCAATCTTTCAAGTCATATTAGTGACTCGAAATTATGGAAGTGTTTATAATTTTTTGAATGGTGTATTAATTACATTATTCATATACCGCATTTGTAGTAAACCAGATTACTTTGAATAAACGGCCTGGATTTTTATTACTTTTTTTGGATTTTAGAAGAGGGCATTTATCAAAAATTCTTTAACCAGTATCACTTTAATATAGTGAATGAGAACAAATGACCCCCTTGCAATAGCCATTTTGAAGAATGGGACAACCTATTGACTAAGTTCTACATATTAAATTACTCCACCCATTCGAGCCAGAAAGTATCTGCTCTGTATTACATAAATGAAACCCTAAACTTTTGCAGCGTTATCACGTGTTATAATTCAGGAGAATGTCCAGACAGTGTTAATTGAAAATGTTCGAAAGGAAATCAAGATCGAACCGATTGAATGTAATCAAACACAATCAAATAAGTGCTATTCGATTGTTGAATTGTTGAATCTTAATTGAATGGCCAATTCCTAAGTAATATTTGATTGTGTTTGAATAATGTTCGATTGGTTCAATTGACTGTCAACTACGTTCCATTTATCTAACGATTATATTCGATAAGTTTGATTGCAATTAAATTGACCCAACCCTTTAGAGCTTTAGCGTGGGCGACTGCCAATATGCAAAGTACGTAATGTACGTACGTGAGCGAATAATGAAGCAAGTGAATACTATGATTGAATCAATTGAACGTAATCACACATTATCGAATACAATCAAACGTAATCGAAGCAATTGAACGGCAAACCCTGGGTAATATTTGATTACAATCATCGTTGTTTGTTAGAATGCGACGATCTTTTGAATAACTATTTATGGTCAACTGATCTAACTTGGGACGATAGGTCGAAGCATGGGACTGTTGATATCTGGCCTGTATTTATACTTACTGTTAATTCTTTTTGAAAACAAATTTGTTTTGATAACTCCACCAAGTTTATCAATCATACTTTCTGTCATAATATGTCACGATAACGACAACACTCCATTGTTTTGCTAATTTGGTCTTCTTCGTTCCAGACATTCGCGTGTGTTCCACTACTACAGATTCTTTCCATATTTTGATTTAAAGGCTACTCAGTGCAAAAGAGAAATTCTGTATTCTTTTAATACGCCATTCATTAACTCAAATTAAATGACTTTGGAGCTTTTGAGAAATGGTGGCCGAATTGCCATCCCATGTTTTGTCAGATAGTCCCAAGTTAGAGCAGTTGACTGTACTCCATCAGAATTTTATTAGTTACCGTGAGATTGTGTAACTTGCATCAGTTCATTGGAGGCTAACATGCATAGCCCTAAAATGAATGGCCTGGTTAAGTCAAAACAAAAATGGTAGAGTAGAGCTGTGAGCGGAGCTGAATATATAGTTTATTTCAATGACCAGCCAGGTCATTCATTTGAGGGCTATGCATGTTAGCCTCCACTGATGCAAGTTACCAAATCTCACGGTAGATAAGTTCACAGTATTTGACTCACTCAGAAACAGGTAAGTTCACTTAATTTAATTTCAAAGCACACTCCCTTCCTTACAATGGTCAATGTGCAAATGAGTTCATAATATATAAAATAAAAGAAAAGATACTTACAGCAGCCAAAGCTTCCACTTGGTGCAAAAGTGTTGGTTTATTACAAAATTCAACAAGTGGTTTTGGTCTTGTCAATGTTAAGGGTCTCAGACGAGTTCCGTACCCTCCAACAAGAATCAAAGCTTTCATCTTGACAGTAGATTTTGGAATTATAATGAAAACAGGGAGCAGGAGAGTCCTTTTTTCTTATGTTGTTTTTTGTTTTAATGAGGTAAATCTTGAACAAAACATAAAAATAACATTACTAGGCGAGAAAATGGATTATATGGATCTTATGGCATTACTCTATTATTCAGTACCAATATATTACTCACCTCTCTTTCCTTTTTTTAATTTGTCAATGACTTTTTGTGTGTGTGGTGATTACTATCATCCTCCACGTAGAAAAAGTTGTTGTTATGCACTGGAATTATTTTGGTTTCGATCTGGGTCATCGAGCAAATCCTAGGAAAAAGAACTTCCCTACCAGGCTTTTTAAGTAACTTGTTCTCATTCTTCCGGAAATACACTATTCCCTAGGGAAAGAACTCTTGTCTATTGCTCGTTCCGACATCGACTTTTTATTTCTGCCTATCTTCTCTGAGGCTCTTTTCAGACCCCCTGATGACCTTTCTGACTTATTTACTATGTTTTCTGACTATTTTAAAGTGTTTTAACTGACCTTGAAATATCGACCCGACCGGGATTCGAACCCACCAAATGAAAGAGTTTCTGATCAGAAACCCAGCGCGCTATCCGTTGAGCCACACTCGCACAGCAGAACACAAAATTTGAAAATACTTATTGAATGAATAAAAAGACGGGGGTAATGTTATTATAATATGGGTAAAATTGCCCCTTTTTTAACCTGACTGAAATTCGAGCCGTTACTAGCAACCCTGCGGGGCTCAGGGCGCCGAGTATGCACCCGGCACAGTGACAAGCCGTTACTAGCAACCCTGACCTAAACAATCCCAAACAGCAAAACCCCCGGAAAATTTAAAATGTCGGAATGAGCATTAGACAAGAGTTTTTTCCATTCCCTAGGCTGGCAGCCTGCCGATGATGTGCCAACAAACCCCACAAAGTCACAAACGCAAACAAAATAATATTTTGAATTTTGATTTTACCTTGGAAACCTAAAGTTTCACATGAAAACTTACCATTACTTGGAGGTTACAATTTGCTTGGATTTTAGGCCAATAAAGATCACATGGACCCGGATTAATGGGATTAATCCAAGAAATTTCGAAAATTTTATCAAATAAGTCGAAAGTCCCCCGTCCGGCTGACATCACATGCGGAAATAGTGGCCTCACAACCCTCAAAATTTTATGATGAAAAAATTCGATAATCTTGTTCAAAGCGTGTAAACAATCTCACGTGTAACCAACGTCCTATCACAGAAAGCGTCTTACAGTTGACCTTTCTTCAAGAGAAACAGTGTGTGTTGGCTTGGTGGTATCATAAATCCAGTCAAAATGTTTACTAAATTTGCTGAAATTTCCCAGACCAACTTGTTTTCTTCTCCATTCAATAAAGCATCATGCGATGCTCCAAATTCAATTATGCCTGCTATCAAGGAGGGTGAGTCTTTCAGTCCAGTCTGTATTATAACAAATGTTTCTAAATTTCAGTTATGATATCCCTTATATTTGGCTTTTGCGAAGGAATCCCTGAATTGGTTGGCAATGCACCCTTTTTATAGAAGTATTATTTTTTCCTCCTCGTGAAGGATGGGTGATTCCAAAGTTAAATTTAAAAGTTAGCTACAAACGCTCAAATGTCCTGCTTGTTTTACTTGCATCCACTGAAGTATGGAGGAATTGTTGTTATATGATAGACTGTTGTGTTTGCCTAAAAGTGTTTGGTCTGATGGTAAAAAGTTTTCCCATTCAACATTGGACATTTCATGCCCTGTGGTGCTTTACTAAGTTAAGTGCGTTGGACAGGGTCGTTTCTGGGTGTGGCTTGACCCAGTTTGCAGTTTTGTCAAGTGCAAGTGAAAAATTTGAAGTTTTCAGGTGCAAGTGCAGACAGTTTTTTAACCCCAGGTGCAGAGTTCTGCTATTTTCTCCTCAAGTGCAGCTAATTTTAGCAATTTTTTGCCTATTTGGGTTGCCTATTTCCATGGTAAAATTTATCAGGTGCGCTCTACCAGTGCGGAACTTCGTACATTCAGTCAGGGAAATCCCTCAATTGTGGTATACAGCAATTGCAGTACCCTCAACTACTCCAACTTGGGACTATCTTACGCAACATTCCACCACCATTTCACCGAACCTCCAAAGTCATTTGATTTGAGTTCAATGAACCGCGTATTAACACACGCGAATATGAACGTTTGAAGTCACTCACGCAGCAAGTTACACACTCGCTAGGCTGATGAAATTTATATATGAGTTTACCGTCGCCCGCCCGCATCTCTAAAAAGCACCCGCATGAAAATTTCATTATTTTCAAAATTCATAAATTTTTCATTATTTCCATATTTCTTTACAACTACAACCTCTATCTTTGTTAAAATCGTCTCTACTAGCCATTCCAGGGTCAAATTGAAATTATTCTGGTGGCAATCAAACCTAGTTCATCTTGTAGAGCTTCAAAAAAGAAAAAAAATGAGGGGTCATACACCTCCTAATGATAAGCGGTTCCGGAGATATTGAGATTTTGGTTCCGCTAAAATAGCACCTTTTTAGACATTTGAGGTTGACAATTTAGCCCAGAAATGGCATATATAATGGCACCGAAATATGCTGCAAAAATTGAAAATTCAAGCTTTTGTATTGAGTCAAGATATTCCAGATATCTTCATTTTGACTGCATACTTTTATCAAATTCTTTTTGTAATGGCTTGCTAACACTTCAAGGAAGAAATGAAAAGACATTTTTTTTTGAAAAAGAAGACATTGCATTGCATAAAACAATAAAAACGTTATAAAGCGGAAGTTAAAATTGCTGAACCTACCTATCTTTGTAATCAAAGCGCTGTGGAGGAAAAATTCCCCATGGCATATAAATAACTGTTTTAGGCTAAAAAAGGGTCAAATTTTTCAGCGGTACCACTCTCTATAATTCTAGTCCTCATTTTCAGGCTGAAAATGCTTGCCAAAGTATGAAAAGTAAAAAATAATAACTTTAATGAAAGAATTAATTTCAGAGAGTAGCACCATTGGATTTCTCAGGTATTTTCTGACAAATATGGAAAGTTTCATTGTCTGAACATTTTTTCCTTCGCAGCGCTTTGAAATCAAAGATGAGTTGTGAAATTTTTTGTGTCCCGCAGATCTAATTTTTCTAAAAATGGCCTTAGTTGGAACGAATTTTTAGATAAAAGTGTAGAATATTACACCTGCATATTATATATGGTTGGAAAGCTAAAAGAAAGCTCTAAATTACACAAAAATAATTAATTTTATAGCTCAACTACACAAAGAACGATTGCTTGTCAAAGTTGGACCTAAAATTGAAGATTTTCATGAGCGTCAAATAAAAAACAAGCAGACCCGGAATGGCTATCTCTACGCATGTTTACACGGGTAAACAAAGAAGATTTATTACAGAAAATGCTGCCGCCCTCAATACTTTACTTTTGGATACTTTTGGATTGGATGTGTTTGAGCGTACCGCTCTGGCAAGAATCTTTTGATCCACACCACAATCTACATTCAATCCATAATTCCTGAAGGAAGAAATGGATCAGCAGAGAGATTTCATGTCTAAAATTGAGTTTGAGTCGACTCTCCTGCACCCTGTATAACCACGGATTTGGGGTTCATCGGGAATTTTTTGCAAGTGTTTGTCAAGTGCATTTTTGAATTTGTCAACAGTAAAATTTTTCAAGTTTCTAATGCTCTTTGGCATTGCATTGAAAAGTTTTGCTCCTTGTATAGTCAGGGTACTGTCGCGTAATTTTGAATTGTTTGGACTGGCGTATTTGCTAAAACACATTCGTCCTAATCTTGGATGTTCTTTAGATTTGAAGCAATCATTGATATTTGGCACAAGATTTTCCAATATTTTCCAGGTGTATATGATCCTGTAGCGCTCTCTCCTTCTTTGGAGTGAGTATATTCTAAGCTTCTTTAGACTTTCCCAATAATTTTGGTGTGTTCCTTTTATTTGTTTTAAGAATGATTTCTGGATCTCTTCAAGTCTTTGAATAAGACTAATAGTACTGGGGCTCCATAACGCTGAGCAATATTCCAGTATAGGGATCACAAGTGATTTATAGAGAGTGATCATGGTATGTGTAGAGCGGGAAGTGAAGGTACGTAATATCCAAGAAATGATGTTTTTGGCTTTTTCAATTATTGATTCAATTTGATGTTTAAATAGACAATCATTGGAACTCCCAGGTCTTTAACATATTCCTTTGCTTCAATTTTATCTCCTGATGGTGAGGTATAGTGAGATTCATTTTTGATTTCTGTATTTGAGCCATAACGTAGCAATTCAAATTTTGCATCATTCAATTTCATATTGTTTGCGATTGTCCATTGATATAAAATCTGAAGGTCTTGTTGCAATATTTTTACATCTTCAGCATTCTTTATTGACTTGGTTGTGCGAGTGTCATCTGCAAAGGACTTGACGATAGATTGGATAACATTCTCATCTATGTCTCCAATGAGTATCAGGAAAATCAGGGGTCCAAGTACACTTCCTTGTGGTACACCTGAGATAACTTCTTGGTTGTTTGATTTCACACCATTAACCACTACAGTTTGTTACCTGTCTCTCAAAAAGGACTATCCAATTATAGATTTTACCAGTTATTCCTAGCCTTTTGAATTTTGACAGAACAATTGAATGATCCACTTTATCGAAAGCTTTAGAAAAGTCTAAGTAAACAACATCTACATTGGTCTCTTTGTCAAGTAAGTTTAATATAAGATCATGTTGTTCAAGGAGCTGACTCAGACAAGATCTTCCACTTCTAAAGCCATGCTGATTTGGGTTGAAAAAGTTATTTTCGTCCATGTGTTTGACAATGTGTTTTCTGATGACTTTCTCAAAGATCTTTATAACGTGTGATGTTAAGGCGACTGGTCGGTAGTTTGCAGCCAGTGATTTGTTTCCTCCTTTGTAGATTGGGGTTATAGTTGATTTTTTCAATTTGTTTGGAACAATTCCTTTTTCCAGACTGTTTTTCCATAGATGGCACAATGGGATGGCTAATTCTTCTTTACATTGTTTCAGGACTATTGCTGGGAAACCATCTGGACCAGCAGCTGAGGATGGTGATAATTCGTCAATGGCTTTCATTATGTCATTTTCAGTGACTACCATTTCTGATATTTCAGTGGTTTGTGTGTTGAAAGCTTGATCGTCAGGTGACATGGGTTCACTGAAGACTTTAGCATATTGATTTGAAAGGATGTCAGCCATTTCTTTATTCTTCATTGTAAGGTTCCCGTTTTTGTCTATTAGTGGTCCAATTTTAGTTCTCACTTTTGATTTCTTCTTGGCGTATGCAAAGAAATATTTAGAATTCTTTTTGATTGATTCAATAGCTTTATTTTCCGCAAACTTTTTTGAATCTTGGAAGGATTTTTGCAATTTTTTTTCGATTTGTAGCAGCTCCTCATTGATTTTTTTCTTTCAGGTTTGAGAAATTGTGAGTAAAAGTTTTTTTGTGATTTTTCTCCGTCTTTTGGTTAAGGATCTACGATACCTTTCAACTTTTGATCTCCTTTTGCCTTCTATTGGTATTCTGGTTGGTACATTATCTTTACAGATTTTGAAACACAGGGCATTTATGGTTTCCAATAATTCGTTTGGGTCGTCACTAAGTGTTTCCTTCCACCTGATACGATGCATGGTTTCTTTTATATTTTCCCAGTCTATTTCATCAGCAAAGAAGTTCAGGGTGCTAAAACCTGTACGAGGTTCTGGCTGCTCATCTTCATCTGATACAGTGTTAACATTAAGACATGTTGATACCAGGACAATTTTGTGGTGTGAGGTACTTTGAAGGACAGAAACTGTTGAGCAGTTATGGATAATGTTTTCATTGTTTGTGAAAACAAGATCAAGTATGTTTCCATCTTTATGTGTGGGAGTTTTCACGTATTGAGAGATGAAATAATCATTGCAGAATTGATTCAATGAGTTTAGGATGATTCTTTCATCCAAAGGACAACCAGGTTTAGGTGAGCCATCTGGCCAGGTAGCTTTAGGTAGGTTGAAATCACCACCAAAAATGATGTTTGGGGTGGCTCCTAGCTCTGATATTGCTGTTTTTACTCCCATTTGAGTGGGGTGTATAAAATCATTGGATGTCGATGGATTTCCATTGCTTTTATCGTCTGGTTGGCGGTAAGCTACCAACAAAGCCATGTTTTCAGCTTTCGAGTAAATACAAAGGAGTTGTACAGTTTTAGAGGAGTAAGAATAGAGTTCTTCAAATGTTGCACCAATGTCTTCTCTTACGTAAAAACACACTCCACCTGTGTATCTCCCTCTGTTTCTTTTCTTTCTTGAAGAATCACATCGGAATAGGGTAAAATTTTCAATCTTAAGTTCTGCTTCCATATGGCCCTTATGAAGCCATGTTTCAGACAGTCCAAGAAACAGTAAATTTTTATTGCATATATTATTTTTTATAAAAGGGACTTTGCTTTGAACAGTTTGGGGGCAAATTCCTTGAACATTAAAGAATGCAAAATTGTTTATTGACACTGGATTGGATTGAATTGGTTTTGATGTGGTAGATTTTGTAGATGTCTTGGTATTGGTATGGGTTGAATTGGATATTGTGTTGGAAATGAGGTTGGTAGAGGTGATTGGTCAATCCTACAACTGCAGTGGGCGTCCCGCCCATATATCTACCAAACCGCCCTGACCGCCATTTTAGTTTTTTGCAAAATCTAGCGCCACTGTAGAAATTGATCTTTATTTTTTGTTCGCAAAAGATGCGAAGGGTTGAAGCGAAGCAAAATTTTTTATTTTGAGAGAGCATGATTGGCAGAAATGGTGGATAAGGTGCTGTTGGGAAAATAATGAATAATGAATAATGAAATCATGCCGCATCTATTTTTGGGTAAGTTCACGACGGTAAACTCATATGTAAATTTCATCGGCCCTATTTGTTAATCTCATTGGGCGGTTAGGCGGCGAACGTTCTCTAATCCTACATTCGGCGTCCGATAATTTTAAATGAAAACAAAAGTTAAAAAGGGCGCGCTATTACTGAAAGTTATCGTGACATGTTATGACAGAAAGTATGATTGATAAACTTGTTATCAAAACAAATTTGTTGTCAAAGGATTTAACAATAAGTGAAAATACAGGCCAGATATCAACAAGTCCCATTTTGCGTACACTCGTCCCAAGTTGGAGCAGTTGATGGTACCGTGAGAGGTCCTAAAGCCGACACCACTGCCTAATTCCAACCCCCCCCAATAACTGTTATTAGAAAAAATTCAATGTTTACAAACATCAGTGTTTGCTGAAAAATTTATTCTTGAAATGGCGTAAAAACAGCAAAAAAATGCAAAAACACCTTAAAAGAGATGATATTTTTAAAAAGTTTAATTTGGCGGGAATTTAATTTGGCGGATTGCGGGGAAAAAAATTTTGGCATGAACTTAATTTGGCAAATTCTGGCCAAATCCGCCAAATTTTCTTTCTGCCAAAATTTCTTCGTTTAAGGTAGTTTTCATTTGTGGTTAGCCTGCGAAGGCTTATAACTGCTACATATATTGCTGGTCGACAAAGATAAACAAACATCGACTGCAAAAAATTGTACGAGAAGAAAGCTTTTCTTTATTAAAAGAATCTGATATGCGGAAAAAATATTTTGTCTATGCGTTAAAAAGATATGATGAATTATGTACAAAAGTTGTCTGTTTTCTCCTTGAATCCTGAATTCTGTTTCTTGAATATACTCCAGTCTGGAAAGGAGGGAAATGTTATGCTGGAGCTGCGCCAACTTAACTGGGAAAAGTTGAAGGCAGCAGATCTCAAACCTCAAATCTACGCCGGAGATCTCCGGCGCACAAACCGCAATTACCAGACTGGAATATACTGCAATTGCAGTATATGAAAATTTAAAAGTGACGTTTATACTGCAATTGTAGTAAAAAATTATTACCGCAATTGAGGGATTTCCCTGACTGACATTGCAGTTAGGAGAACCATCCAAACTCAGACTTGCCACAGAAAATGTCAAATAGACATTTAGGGGGTAGGGGTATTATTTGTTGATTTTAGAGAAGTTCACTCCATGCCAAATGTTACTTTGTCGTGTTTGTTTTTTATTGCTTTGGCTGTTTTGAAAACTTTAACAAACGGCCCAATGCTTATGCTTTGGGTTCTCTTTGTTTGACAGCCCGTGCGCTGCTGTGCAGCCCGTAAATTTTTCATCTGGGGTAATTTAAATTACGGGACGCTTTTGACTTATTTGGGCATTACTCTGAAAGTATTAATCTTAGAGATCCGATCTTTTGATATTTTATTCATCAAAGTATGACCTTTTCACTTTTTTCCCATTTGGGGGTAATAACAGGACACTTTAATCAGTAATATTTGTATAGAGCAATCTAGACCAACGGAGTATATTTAGATGCAAACCTTTGCAGGTTTTGAAGGACTTTGAGTGTAGTTATGATTTCATGAAACTAGAAAATCATGTTTGAAGTTTTCTTATTCTTATTTTCTGACACAAAAGCTTGAATAGTTCCTTCTAAAACTATGAAAATTCATTTTTATGGTGACATGTGAAACTTTTGTTGAAACATCAAATGTATGTTAGAATGATCTAACTAGACATTTTCTAAAATATCCAAAATCTAAGTCCAAATTGATAATAATATAATAACACCATTTTCAGGGGCGAATTTACCTCTTTATTTTAACCGTCCCGTAATTACCCCAGATGACTATACACGGCCACAATAAAAAAAATCATAACAACACTCATAAAAAATAAGTGTGTGTCTCTTTCTGTTTATTTTTCATCAAAAAAGGCATTTTATGCAATGTCTTCATTTGAAGTGGCGTCAGTGCGATAATTTGGTTTTGAACATTTAACAACACTGGAATGGTCTCAATCTTTTTCTGCCGCCATCACAAACGTAGACCTATCCCTGCCCATGTTTTGACAAGCAAATTTAACTATTGATCACTGCAACTTAATTTTTGGTTTGAAGGTACCTAAGATATTGTATTTTTTCTCCTCTTTATTTTAACTTTTCAATCAAGCTGTCTTGAGGTTTTTTCAACCACCCCTACAAAAATGTGTATTTAAGTTTGACAGGTCTTTTAAGAGCCACTGTCTGTAAGAATCAGATAATATCAGCTAATTGAGGAAGTGAATTTTTTTAAATTGGCTCATTTTGATATATTTTGTTCTAATTTATAAACTGAGAATCCACTGAAAATGTTAGGGTCTCAAAGCGATTCTGATGTTTAAATTTTCAAAGTTGAGCAGTCTCAGCCAACAAAAAATCAAAAATTTGGCTAAATAGGGATTTTGACCTCAAATTGTGCTTGAAGAATGATAAACAGAAACAATATTAACTTGATAATTTGAAAATATGTACAACTTTTAACAGAAAAATTCAAAATTTGTAACATGCAGATAACCGGTTGTTTAAAAAACATGAGCCCAAAATCAGGTTTTTAAACAATAAGACAAAGTTTGAGCCATTTTTGAGGGCAAAAATCAAAGCTGAAAAGCTTATCACTTCCCAAAAGTATCCTCAGGTTACTGCTGGAAAACAAAAAAAAAGGAGCCATCAACCTCTCTGATTTTTCAAATCGGCAGCCCAAAGTTGAAATTTTGGAGTTTTTTCTGTATGTTGCATTTTTGGCGCCATTTAAAAAGACGCAAAGTTGGAAGGGGCTTTGGGCTTTTGGCCCAAAAATATACATCCAACAACTTTTTTTACCTAAACTCATGGTTTTAACAAGAACCATTTGCCATAGCCAGCTTATTTCAGGTTCTCCAGTGAACCAACATATCCTATTTTTTGGTTAAAAACCGACATACTGTAGTTTAATAAAATAATCTTTGAGCTGAAAGCTCTCAAAAATATCAAAAAACCTCTTTTTTCTGAGTTCAGGTCCTGAAAGTACTCCCAGAACTGCACCAAAAAATATAAAATTGAGCCACTACACTTGTTTTCTGTACTGTTGCCAAAAAAGAATTTTCCTTGTATTTTCATTACCAGTCTCCTCAAAAGCGCTATGGGTTGAAAGGTGTATTATATTTTCAACAGAATGTAATTTTTTGAAAAAAATTCTTTGAAAAAATGCCAGCAAAACAAAAACAAGCGCATACTTGAAAGGAATGGATTGTAGTTAGCAGTTTCAAGGAAACTGATTTTTTTTTTCAAATATCAAATTAGCTTGTGAAATTTAATTTTTCAAGAAGGGCGGGAGATCTCCTATCAGCCTACACGTAACATAATCAGTAACGTAATAAAGCCTGGATACACAAAAAATAAAAATAAAAGAATTAAGGTCCTGGGAAGGAGGTCGATAATTAACTCTTTCCTCAGAGATTTCCTCTGATTTCAGAACTTCGGTCTTCAGCTTATCACTTCTTTTTGTGTCTTGTGCATTCCTTTTGTTTTTAATTTTATATTTCTTTCTTCCAAAATGTATATTGGGTTTTTGTTATAGAATGTCATGGTTAGTCGCTAGTTTTTATAACTTCACTACATCTCAAAGAATCAAATGGATTTTGATTGTTTGATAGCCAATGAGGTTTGAATTAATTTGATTTTTAAAAACTAAAGGTATTTGTCGGATAGGTCGTATTTAAATTTTCAAAAGTCTTGAGTCTTTCAGGTCTTTGACTGTTAGTGTAGGTTTTGGGCTGCTGAAAACTGTTTGCACATTATATCTGTAGGTATTGGCTGTCAACATGGGTATTTTGCTGTTGCAAAGTTAAATTTTTGAAGGTGGCGCCGACAAAGCAAAAACTCAGCGTCAAAAACTAAATGTCAAAAAAGAAATGTGAAATTGATTCAGATTGATTACTCTTAGGTTCCAGGAAATAAACAGGGGGGGTTGGAAAATTTTCAAAATTTTGATAAATGGGGGGACCTAATTGCCGGGGGTCAGAAATTGTACACCTAAAACCCAAAAATAAGGTAAATATAGGCTAACATTAGGCTATTTAGAGCAAAATAAGGGGCCTTCTCTTTCAGGGGGGATACAGAGGCAGGGTACTAACCAACTGGTACTAACCCATAGGGTACTAACTTGATTTTTTACTAAAATTTTGTTTAGTACCACCCACCCATATTTAGTACCAGGTACTGCTTCATTTTTGCTGTATAAAATAGGGAAAAAAATAGGGACACCACCCCTAAATCTTAAATTTTACAGATTAGACCAAGAGAGGGGTACTATTATTAGTTTTTCACACTGAAAATCGACAGATAATTCAAGCAAACTATCAATGATTGAGTCAGAAGCTTTTGTCCTTTGATTTTCATCACACTTCTTGACCATTTTGGAAGTTTTGTCTTCAAAAAATTTCTCAAAAGAGTAAAAAAAAATTGTCGATTAAAAAAATTTCATATCAAAAAAATTAATATTTGAAAAAAGTCAAAATATGTGACTCCCCAAGCGATTTGAAGTACATAAAAGTCCGATTGGTAAAAAGACCGTTCTTGTTTGGCCTCTACTCAACCGGTCTTTTTATTGTTTGGGCCGCTCAGATATTGAAGAAGGCCGATGCGAGGCCAGCTATTAAAAGCAGCCACAGTGAAGCGGCCACATAGTAAGTTTTAAGCTGCTAACAGCGGCCATTAGCAGCCCTTAGCTTTGTTTTTCAATTTACTTACATTTTCAATTACATTTTGGAACAAAGAAAGATTTTTTCAGCCAGGGTGTCAGGTACAGACAGCAGGGACGTCTTCTTCCATTTCACACATGTTTGAAAAAGAAAGTTCTTGGAAAAATTACATTGGCCGCTTCATGGCCGATCTTCTAAAATGTTTGGCCGCTTGAAATTTCACTTCGCCCGCTATGAGACCGGTCTTTTACCCGCTTTAGCCGATCGGACTTTAGTGTACTTCAAATCGCTTGGGGAGTCACATATTACAACAAACTACTTTTTTTATTGAAAACAGCAAAATTCTGTGAAAAAGTACCCAAATAGTATCCTGTACTTGCTTGAGGAGTGAAAAATACACCCCCACCCCCAAAGTAGTACCGGGTACTAACTTTTTTGAAATGCAAAAATAGACACCACCACCTGGCTATGGGTCAGTACCCTGTGTCTGTACCCCTCTGTCTCTTTGACAGCTGAAAATATTCTTAAGAATTAATAAATGGGGGGTCCTAATAAGGTCCCGGTGGTTGGAAAATTTTCGAAAAATTAACAAACCAGGGGGGGGGCGTTTATTTGGAACCTAATAGTACCTTTGGAAAATCTCCCTTTATCTGGTTAATAATTTTTTATTATCTGATCAACTTCAAATGTATGCAAGTTTTCTTCTCAATAATAACTAAATAACATATATGAGCAGGTTATATATATTGACACTAGTTTTCTTTTTTCAGGAGATAGCTGTGAATTCGGTTCATCCAAATACTATGCTTTGTGTGGATTTGGTGGCATTCTGTCATGTGGTATCACTCACACCGCTGTTGTACCTCTTGATTTGGTCAAGTGCAGAATTCAAGTAACTATCTCCTTTTCTCAACATACTTAAAAGTTGCGAAAAATCTGCTTTTATTTCTGTGTTTCTATTCTTTCAAAGGGAATTTTGCTCAAAGTGTACCTTTGAAAACTTCTTAATACTCTGCCTATTTAATTTATCCAAGACAATAGGCAAGATTGGACTTGACTATACAAAAATTCTCGACTTCAGTTGAGCTAGAATCTGGCGATGTGTGCATGTCTGTCTGTCTGTCTGTCACAAAAACTTTAGGGCAGCCTTGAGACATGAATAATTTGGCAAACTTTGGCAAACTTGTTCCTTGGGTAAGTATCTGGGGTGTTTTTTTTTCATTCTTAACTTAATTTTTTGGGCCTGGGCAATTGGGCCTGGGCAATTGGGCCTGGGCAATTGGGCCTATAAAAAATTTGAAGACTCTGAAGTTGAACCCAGTGCGTTGCGCACGTTAGACTATTCAAGAGGGTAGGATTTTTTTTGCAAAATGAAGGTGCATTCTTCTTTATTATTTAAACTGTTAACTTGACTTGAAACTTGAAATTTGTTAAACTCTTCGAGATGCACTTCTATAATCATCATCATTATTTTTCAGGTCGATCCTGCAAAATACACTGGTATCTTCCAAGGTGGTCGTCTCACCATTGCTGAAGAAGGAGTCCGTGGTCTCGCCAAAGGATGGGCTCCAACATTAATCGGTTACTCCATGCAAGGTTTATGCAAATTCGGCTTCTACGAAGTCTTCAAGATCCTTTATGGAAACATGATGGGTGAAGAGAACTGCTACTTGTACCGTACATCCTTGTACTTGGCTGCTTCTGCCAGTGCTGAGTTCTTTGCTGATATTGCACTTGCTCCTATGGAAGCCGTCAAAGTCCGTATTCAGACCTCACCAGGATTCGCCAACACTCTCCGTGAAGGTGTACCTAAACTATACAAAATGGAAGGCATCTCTGGGTACGTTTTTACTTATATTTTTCTCTCAGCCAATTCGCATCGATGAAGTCTTATTTTTTGCCTTCATTTTTTGTGATCCTTCTTTCGGATGAGAAATGAAGCCACTTATTTGCTATCCAAAACGTGGTTTTCACACAAATGTCAGACTGTGAAAGATATCCCGCTTAAAATAAAGAAAAGGTTAGATTCGATCCGTCATTCTAAATGCAGCGCAAATCTTTAAGGCTTCACTTTTTCTTGCTTGAGAAAGGTTATAGATTCCTCTTCAAACTCAATGGATAAGATAGTATCATCCAGGAATTCAAAGAAATTTTGTGACATTTTAAAAAGCTTTCCATCCCTTCTTTATGTTTATCTTTTTTATCAGATTCTACAAAGGATTGCCACCACTCTGGATGCGACAAATCCCATACACCATGATGAAGTTTGCTTGTTTCGAACGTACCGTCGAAGCCCTTTACAAGTACGTCGTACCAAAACCACGTGCTGACTGCACCAAATCCGAACAATTGGTGGTCACCTTCGCTGCCGGTTACATTGCTGGTGTCTTCTGTGCCATCGTTTCTCACCCTGCTGATACTGTCGTCTCTAAATTGAACAACTCTGCCGGTAGCACTGCTGTCCAAGCTGCCCGTGAATTAGGAATGAAAGGTCAGTGTTGTCTTTTTTTTTTAGTTTCAGGTCCATAATTAATTAGCTGATTCAATTATTTGAGGGGTCCTGGAGTTTGTTGTTTCCAAAGGTTTTTGTATTGAATGGAGGTTATATATTCTGATTGAAATCTCTCTGAATGATCGCATTGATCCCTGAAATTTTCTTCTATGATAACATTAATTCTCACTTTCGCTTTTGGCTTTTACAGGATTATGGAAGGGATTGGGACCACGTATCATTATGATTGGTACATTGACCGCCCTCCAATGGTTCATCTACGACTCTGTCAAAGTTGCTTTCCGCCTTCCACGCCCACCACCACCAGAGATGCCAGAAAGCTTGAAAGCTAAGATGAACCAACAATAAAGCAATCGATTTTTTAATTTATATACAAAACGACTGATTTGAGCGGAAAACGATGAAATGAGAGCTGTTCTGTTTTCTAGTTGCATATTTTTTTCAAAATAGTCTTCTTTTTTGAATTGGGTGTCCTTGAGGGAAGCCTTTTTTAAAAAGGCGAGAAAATTACAAAGCTGGCAATGGCTGTATAAGAATGTAAGTAGTTGTATGTGTGGACTGAACGGGAAAAGATGCAGACACCCAGAACATTAGCGTTATGAAATGTTGTTTGGTTATTTTGACCAATATAGTATACAAATGTTTTTGTGACCATGAATTTAGGACTGCTTTTACAAATTGTATAAATATAATTGTGTCGATAGTAGAAATACAAAGAAAAAGTTAAATAAAAATCGAAATGTAAGACGGTTTTTTTATTGGGTTATACATTTTGAGATTTGAAAATATTGCTTATGAAATTTTAATGTCTTTGCGATATTGACTAGTGACTATTTGTTAGTCATGACTTTTTAACAAAGTCTGGAAATTTTATAGCTTTTATAGAAACAAAAGGAAAACATGTCTATTGAATATAAAGTGGGCTTCTTAAAAATTATCTGGGCTGGAACTTTTCACACCTCGACTTAAATCAGGATTCTTTTCAGGGTTTATTCAAATTTGTCTTCTCTGAAATCTTGTTTTCCATGAATTTCGAACTACTTTTCAGTAAATTGAATTTTTTCCTTTCTCACCTAAAACATCTGTGGATGCTTAATATTTTAATATGTCCGATGGGATTTTTTCCAAGACAATATAAATGCCCTAGAACTACTCCCTTTCGTATTATTTCGAAATATATAAGACATTTTTGTGTGGGCGAAATAATCTTGACTATATTATATATCTTTTCAAAAGTCAATATGTTTATGATCTTTAAATGTGAGAATAAAAGGCTTTGAAAAATATTCGATGAGAAAGAATTGAAATTTTAAACTTTTAAAACTTTTTGTTTTGAAGTCAATTTTCCCCTTTTTTTCAAAGAAAAAGGAAAATTTTACTTGTTCCCTTATTTTCTGTTGCTTTTGTTCATCATCGTACAAGGTTTATTTTACATCTCACAATCACACAAGAAGAGACAAAAGGCATTATCACACTGATTGTGTTGAATAAAAAAAAAGCAAAGCAGATGTTTTTTTAATACGATCTGCCTTTCTTTTTTTCTTCATTCCACTTGATTTTCCTTTTTTATAAAAATACATAGTAAAGAAAGAAATTCATAGCGGAGGTGACGAGTAAGTGACGACTGAAATTTCTTCAAGGAGAGTTATTCAATTGTGTCTTTCTTGACTAGAACACATCTCTCAAGAGTCAAACACTTTGTGAATCATACTTACCGGAAGAAGATTACGAAAAATGAAGAATTTGATTTTCTTTGTCACTTTGTCATCGTTGATGGCGGGTTGTTTTTCTGTCAAGACTAAAAATTCGGATTCTGATTCTGTGAAAAACAGTAAGTCATTGTTGTATTTTTTTGTTGTAGACTTGTAATCTAGATATACGTGTGGACGCTTTTGCTTAGCTTCAGAACTTTCATACTGCTTTTATTTCACGTTGACTGTGATAATCTATTATGGCTCTGTTCCTTTCATTAGTTAGTGGTGAGTATGTATATGTGTTTTGAAGCGAGCCGGAGACGGATAGGTTTTGATTTGTCTAGATCCTAATCGACTGAGGACGACGGTAAATCAGTACTTTTACCGTCCTCGATTTTGCGCGGTACAAATAGCTTCAGTCACTCAGCCGCCGTCCTCAAACATGCAAATTCACGAACTCGCTTAAAGGTCTCATAAAGGAAGGAGTGTTTCACGCAGAGCTTATTTCGTTACGAAGAGTTCTCTTTGGGAGGAAGTGTGCACTACGACTTTCGACACTCGGCGTGATTTCCCATTACACTTTCCTCAAGTTTAAAAGAGTCTATTTTTATGCAGTGGCCGTTACTTTGAGACACCAGAACATTTTCTATGGCAAAAGTATTTCAACTTTGGTTAAATTGTTCATTCTTTAATTTAGACTTGAAGCGAATCATCAACACTGCTCTTGATGCCCTCGTTAATATTGAAGATAATGCAAACGGAGTTACCGCGCGGTCGGACGAATTGAGTGCTCAAGCAGCTGCTACATTATCTGACGAGGAGACCGCAAGGAAGGAAATTGAAGAAGACGACTCTCTTTCAAACGAAATTAAAGACTTAGAGAAGATCTTGGACGCGGCTGAAAAGAGAGATAACCCAAAACGAGAAAGCCGAGATGATAAAGGAGAAAAACATGATCTATTATCAAACGATATGCGTGAAGCAAAAGAAAAGAGAGATGATGTATCAGGTGTGAAAGAGAACACCACTGATAAGCGTGAAACAGCCTCTAGAGAAGAGAAGGCTACTGTTGTCATGGATAATGATTCGTTACGCGATTTGGTTGATCTAGTCGTCCGCGCGATTGACGAGGAAGCAAGACGAGAAGAAAAAAAAGATATGAGCGGCCGCGAGAACAGCAAACGTGAAATTATTCAAGAAGAAAAGAGAGCATTGCATAGAGATCGGAAAGAGAAAAAAGAAGTTATCGAGGAAAAGAAAAGAGACGAAACGAATGAACTTTGTAACACTCGAAAACGAGAATGCGTACAAAAGAAGAGTAGCGAAATCAGCGCTGATACTAAAGTGGAAGAAGCAAAATCGACCAAGACGGAGAAAAAATCGATCGAAGACAAAATTGAATCCAAAAAAACGGCTGAAAAATCAGTTGCTGTTGAAAAGAAGGTGGAAAAGAAGGCAGCAAGCGTTAGCGGGGAAAAGAAGAAAAAAGAAGATTCAAATGAAATCCGAGAAATGGTTGAAGAAATTTTAAATGGTAAAAATGATGAAGAAAGGGAAGCTTTTGCATCTTTGTTAGAAAGTGTTTTTGAGCGAACAACAAAGAAATCGGTTGCCGGTACTTCAGCCGATCAGCAGAAAGAAAAGAAAAACAAAGACGATTAGACTTTTATTATCTATAACAATTAAATTATAAAACGATTTTCATTCAACGCATATATTATCAACAATATTCCAAAATGACAACTTTTTCGAGCTCTTCTTGCTGACTTCCAAAAAAGGCTCACTTGAGATGGAGGTGTGTCTTCAAAAGAAAAGCGGCACACTATACTACTTTTAGAAATGGGAATATCTAATAGTTGGCTTGACGATTTTTTTCTCGTGGGTTAATATCATAATTTCATCTTTGTACAATTTAAAGTAATTTTTATCAATTTATCATATTTATTTATTTGGCATGGTATCCAAACCCTGATGATATATACATTTTGTCTATGTACACATTTTTTGTTTTCGTATTGTGGTGGTAAAATGTCGAATTAATTATTGATGATTAATCTTACAAGTAAATTTTTATATCTCGTAACTTTAAGGATGTAACGGTCTTGGTAAAGATTTCAGGTTACCCTCGACTGGCTTTCGCAAATTCACTCTACTAAACCATGTAATAAGACAGATACAATGTTTATTACATAGTTTAGTAGAGTGAATTTGCGAAAGCCAGTCGAGGGTAACCTAAGATCAGATTGTGCTTGTTTTCTTCCCACCAAGCTGAAGCTCTAAAGGGATGGGGGAAAACCATTGAGTTTCAAGCCGAAGGCTAGAGGTCAATCTCCTTGGTAGGATTTGAAGCCAACAAATCCTACCAAAGTTGCGCGGCCTTGAGCGACCCGCCTGGTTTTTACACAAATGACAGATTGAAACTAAAATTTACCGCTTAATTTTGAAAAATATATCACTCAAAAACAAAGGAATTGCTAGATTCAATCCGTCATCAAAAATACGGCGCATATTTTAAGGCTTCAATTTTTCTTGCCTGAGAAAGGTGAGAGATTGACCTCTAGCCCTTCGGGCTTGAAACTCAATGGGGAAAACATACAATGTGACGAATATGCAATCTCGAAATCGTAAGGACCGCGTTCGTCTAAAATGACTGGGGATGACAACAACGTTGCGTGATTGTGTTTAAGTTTATGAATAGAGCGCCGTATCAGTTTTTGACTTTCTGGCGCACAACAAGATTCTTTTCCGCGGGAGGACTATTTTCCTCAGATCTATAATTTTCAAGCGCCTTTAGAGGTTTACCGTGCGCGTAAGAAAATTATGAACAGCTGTTATCAGGTTAGTCGAGGGCGACCCAACGGCTCCCTTTTCTCTAGATAGGGGAGGGTGCGGCACCTTTCCCTGGATCTCTCCTTAGTCCGTCTCTGAGCACCAAGCAGAGAGTCACCAAGCACCATTATAGAATCTTAGGTATTAGGGCGGTCAATGTAAAAACTCGTATAGTAAAGATTACATCATTAATAGCATAATTTAGTATAATTATGCTATTGTTTTGGCGGCTCCCTGACCCTTACTGGGAAGATCGATATTCTTTAAAAAATGTTTCTAATAAAACATCGATATTTATAAGAAGTGTTTCTTATAAAGCATCGATATTCTTATAAAAAAGTTTTTCTTAAAAGTAACCTCCATCCCCGACCGACCTCCATCACAAAGCGTAATGGGTATTCAGGAACACTGTACGCTAATGACGACTTAATAGTAAGTCCAAATTTTTGAAGATTTTTGCGTCTAGCCAACGGGAAGCCGTTATATGGAGGCGCAATCAGTCCTGATTACCCATGATCCATTTCGATTGTAAAGTGGCCTATGACCCGGCTGAAGATGAAACCCACAACCTTGCACATCAGAGCAGATAGCAGATAGCTTTATCTTCAAGCAACGGCAGCTGCATGGTTTGTAACATTACCTATACACCGGATTCTAGTTAGATTTTCAAACAAAACATGACAATTCTTAATAGTTTTTTAGAAATTTAGAAATGCTATCATAATATCTATTGGCTACAGTTTTCATTTTATGAAAGAAAAATGAACGAAAAAGGTTACTTGCGGTTTACCGCTAGCTACAGCTTTTTAATCAAAAAAATGGAAATTTGTTGCTAGTATTTTTAAAAAGTGTCTTTTGGTTTTATAAAATGCTCTTTACAACAGTGAAGGTTTACGACAAAAAATTACATCAAAAACATCCTATCTAAGAAAACCTTTTACAAGAAAATAAGCGAAAAGATTGCCACGCGTAGGTAGTAAAATTTAAAGCACCAAAGGGACTGGAAAGTAGTGTGATTCACATATATAAGAAACTTTTTCGCTAGATGATGAGTATGAAGGCTAGAGAAGAACCTGGTGATAAATGAAACCACTTATTTCTTGTCTAAACACGTGACCCGCGTGAATTTAAAAGAAACGCCAGATTGAAAGGAAAATCTCTCCCAAATAACACTGTTTAGAGATGAAATGTGATAATTAACTAAGGAAATAAGTCCAAAAAATGCGAAAAACGGATAAAATTCCGGATTTTTCGTTAATTTTCTCCGGTACAAACCCCCTAGAATTTTTTTTTTCAATTTTTTTTTCAGTTTTTACAAAATTAGTATATTAGAAGTAATTCCTGAAAATTTGGTGCATTTTTGAACATTATTGACCGAGATATACTATTTTAAAGATGACATGGTAATTTCATTTCCTAAGGAAATCCAAGCAAAAAGGAAAATTTCGCGTTTACGACCCCCTATAAAAGTTGAAAATTTCGGTCAAAAGCTGTGAGTTTGAAAAAAGCACCCTGATTTTTCTTAAAATATAGTAGTTAAGGCTTCCGAAAATCATAGTGAGGCTTCCTCCGTCGAGTGAGCCCCAAAAAGTGTCTAGCTCATGGGCTACATTCACAAACAAAGTAATTACTATAATTAAATGGACTTCAATGTTTGAGAAAAACACTGGAAAAACATACAATGGTCCCCCTCAACCACCCTCCCCCCTATGTGGTAATGTTTAGTATGAATGACCGACTTTTCCAATGTCCTTAAACATTGCCATTGGGGGTGGGGAGTGGGCCTTGAAGGTTATATTCTACATTTTACTCGCAATTTTCGTCCATGATTGTAGGTTCAATCTGTCATTCCAAATTACGCAGGTGCAAATTACAAGGCTTTACTACTTTCCTCGTTTGGAAAAAGGTTCAAGATTCTTCTCTAGTCCTTTGGGCTTTAACTCTATGCAATAAACTTATCTCTAGAATCTATGTAATCATTTCTTGACCTGAGTATTTTAAGAGAAATTCACAGCATTTAATCTCACAGAAACCAAGATACGTAACCTACGTCATTTCCATTCAAAATTAAAAACATTATTCTTGGAACGTTATGCAATGCATTACCCCTTTGACCCAGTGAGAATTTTTTTTTTTGGGGGGGGGGAGGGGGGCTAAAAGGAATATGATGCTTATAATTCACCTAAGCTAATCTTTTGTGAAATATCGGAAATTTAGTAATCATTCCATTCAAAAAGTGTTCCAATTTTGGAAGCAGTGGAATGTGGCTAGTCGTGGAATGTCTGTTTTTATTTGACCACTTCGAAAACTTTTGGAACAGAAAAAATTGACGACTTGCAAAATATTACAGGCTTATATATAGTATAGGCTTATGTTATGCTTAGGAAATTTGTAAATCTGAGCCTTCATATGCTTAAAAGCGTTATGCTTATGAAAAATAAACACGTACGTGCGAAATTGTGATGATTTAGGATTATTATCCTTTGTACTACACACCCTGAATTTGCTTAAATCAATGTTCCAGGTTCAGATTTTGTTCTAAAATTAGGTACCTTATCGGGGAAAACTTCGTCGGGGAAATTTTTCGTCGGGGAAAATTCTCGTCGGGGAAAAATATTCCTCACTTGCTGGTTTTGGTAAGCGCATTAAGGCCGGGGAAAATTTTCGTCGGGGAAAAATATTCGTCACTTGGCCGAAATTTCGTCACTTTTCCCCGACGAAGTTTTCCCCGATAAGGTATTCTCATTTTTTGGTGCTTCTAGCCTTATTGTTCCAGGTGGTGTTAAAAGGGTATAAACCTCCTGAACGTTTAAAACAATCTTTTTAATTTTTTTAATTTAGCATTTTCTAGCTCTATATTGGATAATGCTTCTACATAATTTCTAACGTATCTTTAAAACAAATAAAGTAAATAAATAAATAAATATATTTTTTTTTAAACAAAGCAGTCAAAATGTTATCATTTTTGGAATGCCGGTCTTGCAATGGAGATTGCGCTTAAGAAAGTCAACAGAACCATGACATAAAAAGTCCCACTCCATCCAAAATATGTTAAGACCATTGCAATGAAAGGGCCTTCAAGTATAGCACCAAGACTTCCAAATCCTAAAGGGAAAAATAGAAATGGAGAAAGATCAAATAAAACACACAACAAAATTATACAGAATTTAAGGCAATTATTAACTACTATTCATATCTACACCCCCTTCTCGCAGACGCGCCATTTTTTAACGGTTTTTTTCCAGGGGGGGGGGGTACTTAGGCAAAATGGGTGCCGGGTATGTGCGAGCCATAAGGGTACATTTTCTCATTCCTCAAAAGTCTCTCAAAGGGGTACAAATTCCAAAGTTAGTCTCTGAAAGGGTCCCAAAATCACGAAAATCAAAAAATTCTCTCTCAAAGGGTCACGTTTTCCAAAAATTTTGAGAAAATCAAACCAAAATTTAATGAAAAAGTCTCTCAAAGGGTCCCAAAATCACCAAAATTTTGTCTCTCAAAGGGTCGATTTTCGATTTTCGGCTCGGACATACCCGTCACCTCGCAAACCTAGTACCCCCCCCCCGGTTTTTCTCTAGGCTAAATTTGCCACTACTGGCAAAAACTTGCTTGTCTTCGTAGAATATATCGCACCATGAATGTATTTGGCCTTTTGCTTGAAAACGAAAGCAATGTTTTTTGATTGACGCTTAATTTTGATGTGATTGTTCTATCTTAGCCAAAATCACTTTACTGGGGTAAAGAAAAAGTTACTACTTACCATTTATTAATCCTGAAACTGCTGATTGCGCATTTTCCCGTGTACCAATTTCTACTGCCAGTGATCCAGAAATGACTGCATCCGGACCGGAACTTCCGGCTCCCGCCAGAAACAAAAATATAGCATTCATAACCATTCCACACTGACTTGTAAGTTGGAACAAACAAAGGGCGGATGTGGAGAGAGTCAGTAATACGAATACACCCATATATGTATTTCCTCGCATGACCCTAGTTAAAAAAAGGAATATGTAATGATGATTTATAATACGGTATTACAGTACCAATATTTGAGAGGGTGGAGCAGCAAACAGAGGAAGGCGAAGGAGCAGGAGGAGAATCCCAATTATTTCTTACAGATGACTTTTAACTAAAACAACATTGTTTTTCGAATTTGTGCATCTCTTGATAAAGGCTTTCTCTCACTTTTGTCCCTGGGACAAAATCAGCGTGTCTTTTGTATATTTCCCTCACTTTTTGTCCCATGAAACAAAAAAAGAAACCATGAGACGCGCACTTTTTTTCTTGTGTTGGTGGGATGGAGCATGTTGCATTGCACCAACGCAGAAAAACTTCTCGAGTCCCCAAGAATTTCTCAAAAAAGCTGTTCTTTCTTTTGTTTAAGAAACTGTGTAAGTGAATGATCAAAAAAATCATTAAACAACGGTACTGTACTGACAAGTAATCTTTTTTTTAAGATTAAGTGTTAAGAGTTTCCCGTGATTCTTTGTTATACCCAACAACCTTTATTACCCTGAACTTAGCCATTTATAAACTCTGATTAAATAATTTTGACTGGTAAGGATTGAGACGAGCTGCCAGGGTTCATAAAACTTGTGCTAAAAACAAAGTAAAATGGAAAAAAATGGGAAACTCACTTATCAATGAAGAGACCAATGGATGCAGATCCCACTACACCATCAATCTCATACAATGTACTGAACATTCCTGCTTCTGCTTTTGAATAATTCAGCTGAAACATAATTGTCATAATAAACAAGATATTGTTGAAGGTCCACTCCGCTTTCTTATGTCTTAGATATGATCGGAATTACGAACGAACTGTAGGAAATGAGCACTGTCTTAAGGACATACTACTCCAAGTTATGTAAATAATATAACTTGTCAGTCCGAGTCGACCCAGTTGAACTTACTTTCCTTAAACAAATTGAAGGATTTCTTGATCAACTAGGATTTCCAAACAGAGTAACTAAGGGACGCAGAAAAGGGAGATTCAATCGAACACTATGAATTGCACAGAACTAGTTAGAAATAAAAGTTCAAAACGTTCAAACAGGAAATTGAGAAATTCTGAGTGCTAAATACGAATAATATTCTGAACTTAAGTATACTTCCAGAAAGGATCGGGACCACCCTAAGGGTGATCCCTAATAAAATATAGATAAACACTTACATGTTTAAGATGCAAAAGTAATACCCAAAACTAAGTGAGTAAGTAAGTAAGTTAATAAACGATATAAAGCGTATTTATACGATTCAATGAATAATGATGATAATAACGATTATTGTTCTATAATTTGACTCTAATACAAAAGGCTACATAAAGATATAGGGGAATGGTGACTATAGTAATCTTATACGTGAAAATGATGACAGCAATTATTTCTTAATAAAGCTACATCATCAATTTTGATTTGGAGTATTACATAACTTTGGGTTTATTGGCATGGGGAGACTTATCTAGGAATAAAACCAAGGAAATATGGATTTTCAGGGGGAGGGTCGTCTAGGTTTACG